>NC_073407.1:22998256-23200756 GCF_028641065.1 Leucoraja erinaceus
CCTACACACACACACACACACACACACACGCGGGAGCTTCCTTTGCTCTGTGAACGCGTGTGCGAGAGAAAGATCGGGGCTGGACCGAGGGGAAACTGTCCATGGAAAACATAAACTTTCCGCGGCAAAAACGTAAACAATAACAGCGCTAGCGGTGGGTTGCGAGGTGGCAGACAAGAGTGCGTGTTGGGCAGCGCTCCCTTCTCTCCACACACGCCGCCTGACCCGCTGGGTTACTCCAGATTTGTTTTGTGTGTGTGTCTGAAAGGTTGGGACACAAGTCGGGTTGTGTTCCCGCACCTCCCGCCGCGGCTGCAACCTCAATGGGACGAACAGCACAGAGCGAACGCGTCTACCAGAGGCCCGGGAGGGAGAGGCCCCCTCACCCTCAACTCACTCTCTCTCTCTTCCCCTCCCTCCCTCTCTCCCTCCCTCCACCCCCCTCTCTCTTGCCTCTCCCTTTCTCCCCCCTCTCTCCCTCCCTCCTCCCCTCTCTCCCTCCCTCCCTCTTCTCTCTCCCTCCCCCTCCCTCCCTCCCCTCACTCCCTCTCCTTCCCCGCCCCCTCTCCCTCCTCTCCTCCTCCCTCCCTCCCTCCTCTCTCTCTCCCCTCCCTCCTCCCCCCCTCCCTCTCTTCCCTTCCCTCCCCCTCCCTCCCTCCCCCCTCTCTCCCCTCCACCCCTCCCTCCACCCCCTCTCTCTCCCTCCCTCCCCTCTCTCTATCTCTCTCTCCCCTCCTCCTACCTCCCTCCCCCTCTCTCCCTCCCTCCCTCTCTCCCTCCACCCACGGCTCCAGGGGCCCCACACACTGATCTCGGGCAGTGTGACTGAGTCCCTGACTCTCAGGCAGAAGCCGAGAGAGGGTCTCGCCCCGAACCGCCACCATTATTCCTTCCCTCCACAGATGCTGCTCTGACCCGCTGAGTTACTCCAGCATTTTGTGCACGTCTTTGACTTAAACCAGCCTCTGCAGTCCCTTCCTGCGCTCCAAGGCGGGGGGTTTGGCCGCGTCTGCACCGCAAGGAGAGAAGCGGGCACCTGCTCCTCGCCCAAGCTGCGGGTCCCGGGACCCGGGTCCACTCTGTCCGCTAGCGGGTTGCCGGCATCCCAGCCGCCGCTCATCTGTCCCAGCGGCCCGGCCGGCGGCGGCGACAGAGCCCGGGGATTCGTGTTTTGGTTTCGGTTTCTTACAACGCGGGAAATTCAAACACTTCGGCGCCGCAAAGGTTGCAGAGCGAAAAGAGCTGGAGTCAGATCCAGCCCCCGTCTCTCCTGGCTGATCTCCAGGGCGGCTGCCTGCGGGATATCCCGCTTGCTCTTTCAGACATGGTCCGTTTCACAGCCAG
The DNA here is from genome assembly GCF_028641065.1 of Leucoraja erinaceus. Classification (NCBI taxonomy): domain Eukaryota; kingdom Metazoa; phylum Chordata; class Chondrichthyes; order Rajiformes; family Rajidae; genus Leucoraja; species Leucoraja erinaceus. The sequence continues at coordinate 22,999,601 of NC_073407.1, forward strand.
ATCTTGCCCCTCTGGCGCTGCCCAAGTCCCATACAGTGAAGCCACCCGTACATCAGAAGCCCGCGCACTGAATGAATGAATGACAATAGACAATACGTGCAGGAGTAGGCCATTCGGCCCCTCGAGCCAGCGCCGCCATTCAATGTGATCATGGCTGATCATCCCCAATCAGTACCCCGTTCCTGCCTTCTCCCCATTTCCCCTGACTCCGCTATCTTTAAGAGCCCTATCTAGCTCTCTCTTGAAAGTATCCAGAGAACCTGCCCCCTGAGGCAGAGAATTCCACAGACTCACCACTCTCGGAGAGAAAAAGTGTTTCCTCGTCTCCGTTCTAAATGGCTTACTCCTTATTCTTAAACTGTGTGTTGCCCCTGATTCTGGACTCCCCCAACATCGAGAACATGTTTCCTGCCTCCAGCGTGTCCAAGCCCTGAACAATCTTATATGTTTCAATGAGAGGCCCTCTCATCCTTCTAAACTCCAGAGTGTACAAGCCCAGCGTCAGGCAGCATATCTGGAGGAGAGGAATAGGTGACGTTTGGGGACAGTCTGAAGAAGGATCTCGTCCAGAAACGATACATATTCTTTTACTCCAGAGATGTTGCCTGACCCGCTGAGTTGTTCCAGCTTTTCGTGTCTATCTTCGGTTTTAACCAGCATCTGCAGTACCTCCCGACACAACTAATTTGCCTGATTGTGCACTTACAGGAGATCCCATCGCATTCAGTATTTATTCCCGGCATATATGGATGTCATGTGAGGCTTTCACGGTCTCTGTGGTCAACTTGAACAGTAGCATGCTGGTTAAAATAATCAATTAGTACCCAAGGGGACTGCGCTAATGATCCAGAGATGTGACTTCAAAACTCCCCTGTGACAGCTGGGGAATTGAAATTCAGTCAGTTACTCGATAAGGGGAGAGAAGCTGCTGGCCTTATCCCTTCTGGTGTTTACCCAGTGCAGTGTGGCTGTCTATTAACCAGCCTCTAAAATACACCAGCAAGTTAAACACCAGTTCGTCCAGGGCCATAACTATTAGACTTATCTTGCAATGTCGTGAAAGAATATAAATTAAACATAACCAGCCAGGGTACCAAGAAAGACATACAGATGCGGGACCTTTATGAGGATGTTGCCAGGACTCGAGAACCTGAGCTATTGGGAGAGGTTGAAACATAGAAACATAGACACATAGAAAATAGGTGCAGGACTAGGCCATTCGGCCCTTCGAGCCTGCACCGCCATTCAGTATGATCATGGCTGATCATCCAACTCAGTATCCTGTACCTGACTTCTCTCCATACCCCCTGATCCCTTTAGCTACAAGGGCCACATCTAACTCCCTCTTAAATATAGCCAATGAACTGTGGCCTCAACTACATTCTGTGGCAGAGAATTCCAGAGATTCACCACTCTCTGTGTAAAAAAGTGTTTTTCTCATCTCAGTCCTAAAAGATTTCCCCTTTATCCTTAAACTATGACCCCTTGTTCTGGACTTCCCCAACATCGGGAACAATCTTCCTGCATCTAGCCTGTCCAACCCCTTAAGAATTTTGTAAGTTTCTATAAGATCCCCCCTCAATCTTCTACATTCTAGCGAGTACAAGCCGGCAAGGACTCTACTCCTTGGAGCGCAGGAGGAGAGGGGTGATCTTATAGAGGTGTGCAAAATCATGAGAGGAATGGATCGGGTAGATGCACAGTCTCTTGCCCAGAGTAGGGGAATCGAGAACCAGAGGACAAGGTGGGGGGAATCTGAGGGGTAACATTTTCACACAAAGGGTGATGAGTGCATGGAACGAGCTGGCAGAGGAAGACATGGAGGCAGGGACTATTGTAATGTTTAAGAAACAATTGGACAGGTACATGGATAGGACAGGTAGAGACGGATTTGGGCCAAACGCAGGCGGGCAGGAGTAATGTAGATGGGGTGGTGCGGACAAGTTTCCATGCTGTATGCCTCTATCTGATGTTTTAAACTCACATTATAAAGCTGTTCTAATGGGTCCACAATCTGGACGTAAACTGTCCAGTTACACCACTGTGTACTCATCCAGCACTTTTATGCAGACTGAACCCATGAAGCCAATTCCGAGCATCGGAGGACTAAGTTATGAAATAAAGTTTAAAAAAAAATCTTCCTCTTCGCCCTTGAAGGACAAAGGGATGCATTCAAAGTTGAAGAGAAGAGTGATGTTAAACTTGTACCTTGCTTATTAACACCTGAGATTTACTTGCAAGAATCAAAGTGTTTGTGGAGTCGATGCTAAAAGGGGTCACAACTGCATTTGATATATATCTATATATATATATGTATATTTATAATATATATCTGATGCAAACACTCACTCTTCTCACTGATATATGCTGATGTGCTAGGAAGCTGGCACAAGTCCCTGTCCTCACTGCTGCAGTTCTGAGAACTTGTTGTGAGATCTTGCCCTCTGCTGGTGTTCCTGTAGCAATGAAGTGGTGTCCTCCTCGCCCCATGGCTGCGATGTCAGGGAAGTTGGCAGCTAACGCCCACAGAGGGGCTATGACCAATTTGGGCCTCGCTGGAATTGATTGAAATATTTACACCCACTGTGGACATCATGCTAGGAAAGCATCTCACCAACAACACATTCAAGGACATACAGATGATAGACATACACTTGGGCCACGTGAAGTGATCGGCAAATACTTGGACTTCTCCAATTTCAGGTAGTCCCTGCTTTCTCCTCCCCTTGCCAGCTCTCCCACAGTCCACTGTCTCCGCCTCTTCCTTCCTTCCTCCTCCGTCCCCAAACCAGTCTGAAGAAGGGTCTCGACCCGAAATGTCACCTTTTCCTTCGCTCCATAGATGCTGCTGCACCCGCTGAGTTTCTCCAGCATTTTTGTCTACCGCCAAATACTTGGAGGTCTGATGAGCATTGACTCTGACTTTATCAAACAGTTAAACAGGTGCATGGATCGGACAGGTTTGGAGGGATATGGGCCAAATGCTGGCAGGTGGGACTGGTGTAGCTGGGACATGTTGGCTGGTGTGGGCAAGTTGGGCTGAAGGGCCTGTTTCCACAAAGTGTCAATGTTAGGTTAGAGTCGGTAATGGGAGTGGAAAAGTTGAGACGGTTGTTGTCACGCCTGCAGTTCCAAATGAAAAGATGTAAAGAGGGCTGAAGGCCCATCCGGGGGAGTCCATTGTGGGCTCCACCTATCCTTGGTCATCATTGTGTTTTTGCATATCTTTCATTCCTTGTCCCATGTACCCTCCATATCTCTCGTTCCCCTTTCCCCGGCTCTCAGTCTGAAAAAGGGTCTCGACATCACCTATTCCTTTTCTCCGGAGATGCTGCCTGCCCCGCTGAGTTACTCCAACATTCCGTGTCTCTTTGTGGGCCGAAGGGCCTGTTTCTGTGCTGTTTCTCAAAACTAGACAATGCCTGCAATGTTTTATCTCCATGAAAGGTCATGAAAGCTTGCAGCCCATCACACTGCAAACAAAGCCTATTTATCAGGCAACCAAATCATCCTACCACAACCAGAGAGCAGTGCTGAACTACTAAGTAGCTCACTGGTGACCTCGGACTATCCTTGATGGGACTTTGCTGGTTTTACCTTGTACTGAACGTTATTCCCTTATCGTGTGTCTGTGCACTGCAAATGGCTCGATTGTAATCATGTATTGTCTTTCCGCTGACTGGATAGCACACAACAAAAGCTCTTCACTGTAAGCTTGGCGCTCATGACAATGAACTGTGCAGTACTGGAATGTTTGCAAAGGCTAGAGAAAATGCTCATTGGGTACTTAGAAACATAGAAACATTCGGCCCTTCGAGCCTGCGCCGCCATTCAATATGATCATGGCTGATCATCCAACTCAGTATCCTGTACCTGCCTTCTCTCCATACCCCCTGATCCCTTTAGCCACAAGGGCCACATCTAACTCCCTCTTAAATATAGCCAATGAACTGGCCTTAACTACCTTCTGTGGCAGAGAGTTCCAGAGATTTACCACTCTCTGAGACGTGGTCATGGCAAATAACATCACACACATGAAAACATTCATCTGTTTACCACATTGTTATGTTGAATATGATAATAGTGATGTCAAAGTTAGCTCGTAAACAGTATCGGTGGTCTGGAAGGAGGCTGTTTGGCATTGTTAGTGGCGACGAGGATGAAGGAGAAATTGTGTCCTCCCTTTCTCATAGACAACACGCAAGCAACCGCTCGCAACCAACATGCGTCACAGCGTGTCCGCTGTGCGTCCGCCCGGGCCTTGAAGTCCACCACACCCAACAGCTGTGAAGTTGGTCGTGGTCTCTCCACCAGAACGCACCACCATCGGATCCGTGAGATGGAAGAGAGGGTCAAGGAGCTGGCAAAACCACAAACACAACAATGTGTTCATTGATCAAAGCTCCACAGGGGAACAGAAGCAGAAGCAACCGCGCTTCACGCAAAGACCAGGGTCCAACACAGATTCCGTAAACCAACCGGAGACAGCGGGTGACAATGTGGCGGAAGTGCGGCAACGTGTTGAAGCGCACAACACGTACGTATTCTTCCAAGCGGTAAAGGTAACTTACTGCCAGAACATCCATCGTCTTTTTACACAGAGAGTGGTGAATCTGTGGAATTCTCTGCCACAGAAGGTTATTGAGGCCACAGTTCATTGGCTGGATTTAAGAGGGAGTTAGATGTGGCCCTTGTGGCTAAAGGGATCAGGGGGTACGGAGAGAAGGCAGGTATGGGATATTGATTTGGATGATCAGCCACAATCATATTGAATGGCGGTGCAGGCTCGAAGGGCCGAATGGCCTACTTCTGCACCTATTTTCTATGTTTCTATGTCTATGTCTCACCCAGCTGAGAGCCAAGATTGTGGGCTTGACCTATCAAGGACACAGAGGATGCGCCTGTGAGAGGAATACTCCAACCATCTGCTTAACCATGGCTACATCCTTGACTCCAGCATCTTTAATTCCACTGTAGCCAACTTGCAGTCCAATTTCACAATCATTCCTCACTGACAATTAGCTGCGAAGGCCAAAAACACATCAAGGCTCCAGGAATAGATGGCTTCCCTGCAAACGTTCTGATGCAGAATGCAGAGGAGCTTCAATTACAAATGTACTGTGTTATTTACCAGGTCTGGGGAACTGAGGAATGCCATAATTGTGACCCATCTTCAAGAGAGGAGAATTTTGGGTGTTGTTTACAGAGAGGTTACAGTTTACAAAACTTACAAAATTCTTAAGGGGTTGGACAGGCTGGATGCAGAAAGATTGTTCCCGATGTTGGGGAAGTCCAGAACTAGGGGTCACAGTTTAAGGATAAGGGGGAAATCTTTTAGGACCAAGATGAGAAAAAACATTTTTCACACAGAGAGTGGTGAATCTCTGGAATTCTCTGCCACAGAAGGTTGTTGAGGCCAGTTCATTGGCTGGATTTAAGAGGGAGTTAGATGTGGCCAGTGTTGCCGAATGGCGGTGCAGGCTCGAAGGGCAGAATGGCCTACTCCTGCACCTATTTTCTATGTTTCTATGTTTAGTTTATTGTCACGTGTACCGATGAACAGAGCCTTCTCTCTGCTACAAGGAAAGTCTTTGTGCACACTAACCTGCGTTTGTAGACTGATGTGTTTTGAACAGCCAAGATTGAATGGCAGAGTAGGCATAATGGACCGAAGGGCATAATTCAGCTCCAAGAACTTACGGACGTAAGATTTCAAGCATTTTTGAATGAGGAAAAAACATATCCTCCTTCTGGTACCTTTCCAAACTCTCACTCTCTGAAGTAAGTCACATCATCAAATGCATTATTTTGTTACTCTAGTACAGTTCCTCTCATTTGCTCGTCAACATAGCTAAATTAATTTAAATCTTGAATTAGCATTCGGAAAAAAACCCCAATCCTGTCTATTTTTGTTACATTGATGTGGGTCGGGCAAAGATCACATTGAAAGGGTGTCACAAGTTAACAGCTCCATGAAACAGTTTTATGAGTGGGTGAAAACTTAATGTGACATCTAAAAGTGTGGGTTTATTATTGTAAGACATTCGCTGTTGATTGTTAAGATATTTTTAACTTCCCCATTGCGGTCCGCGTGTGGTTTAATGTTTGTTTAAAGATAAAACGATTTATATTTTATTGTGGCGCCGTTGCTGTGGAAATATTTATTGTAAATATACTTTCTTCATAGTCCCAAATGGTGATGGAGTAGTTTAGTACTGATGCTTCTTAGTTTAGTTTAAAGATACAGCGCGGGAAACAGGCCCTTCGGCCCAACGGGTCCGTGCCGACCAGCGATCCCCGCACATTAACACTATCCCTCACCCACTAGGGACGATTTTAACATTTACCAAGCCAATTAACCTACAAACCTGTACGTCTTTGGAGTGTGGGAGGAAACCGAAGATCTCGGAGAAAACCCACTCGGATCACGGGGAGAACAGACGAACTCCGTACAGACAGCACCCGTAGTCAGGATCGAACCCGGGCCTCTGGCGCTGCATTCGCTGTAAGGCAGCAACTCTACCGCTGGATAAGTGAATGAGAGCTGTCTAGGAAGGAACTGCAGTTGATGGCTCACACCGAAGAGAGGCACAAAATGCTGGAGTAACTCAGCGGGACAGGCAGCATCTCTGGAGAGAAGGAACGGGTGATGTTCCGGGTCAGAGGTTTAGTTTAGTTTATTGTCACATGTACTGAGGTACAGTGAAAAGCTTTTGTTGCGTGCTGTCCTGTCAGCCGAAAGACAACACTTGATTACAATCGATCCATTTGCAATGAATAGATACATGATAAGGGAAATAACATTTAGCGCAAGGTGAATCCTTGTGGAGTCTGTGGAATTCTCTGCCTCAGAGGGTGGTGGAGGCAGGTTCTCTGGATGCTTTCATAAGAGAGGGCTCTTAAAAATAGCGGAGTCAGGGGATATGGGGAGAAGGCAGGAATTGGGTACTGATTGGGGATGATCAGCCATGATCACATTGAATGGCGGTGCTGGCTCGAAGGGCCAAATGGCCTACTCCTGCACCTATTGTCTATTGTCTATTGCCTATTAAGCCAGCAAAGTCTGATCAAGGATAGTCCTAGGGTCATCAACGAGGTTGGTAGTAGCTCTTTGGTTGTGGTAGGATGATTCAGTTGCCTGATAATATCTGGTGACGAAGTGTCTCGACCCGAAGCGTCACCCATTCCTTCTCTCTGGTGAACGAGGGAGACAGGATGAGCAGGGTATGTTGAATGGGTGGGATGAATTAGCAGTGGAGGAGGTTGGCTTGGAATGCCGCATCCCAGGACAAGGCAGCTGTCTAACCAGCCTGCCTCCATGTTATGAAATCCATGTAATCTCCCAATGCAGAGGAGGGGATGCTCGTTTTTGGAATGCAATCAATCACCGTCAATGCTACGAATTAGTTTTTATCTCCTGTTTTGCTAAAAGAGAAGATAAAAACTGAAGTCTGCAGAGAGTAAACCTTCCTTAATGGTTCAAGTATATCCGAGCAGAACGCTGATTCAGAGGCAGATCCTTAATCACGGCTGCAGGAACTGAAATCATCAAAAGGTTTTTCCCAACATCATGCTATCTTATCTTTGCCTCCAATGTTCAGTCACTTAGCAAAGTTTTTTTTTCCTTTCAGCTTTTTACCTCGAACAAGTTTTTAAAATAGAAACTGAGTCCGGTGAGAATGACTGGCTGATTAAGTTCATATTCTTTTAAATTCTCCTCAGATGGACAGGGGATAAATCGGCTTTCTCTAATGACTTCAAGAAATGTCATTAAAATACATTCGGAAGTATGAGTATGAGCTTAGCTTATTGTCACGTGCATCAAGGTAAAGTGAAAAGCTTAAAAGCCCTGTCCCACGGTACGAGTTCATTCCAAGAGCTCTCCCGAGTTTGCCCTGATTCGAACTCGGAGATTTACGGTAATGGCCGCTCGTCGGACCTCGGGGCTCTCGTGGACATTTTTCATCATGTTGAAAAATCTTCACGAGTCTTCCCGTGCTTACCTGCCGTTAGCGAGTCTTCCCGAGTACCTGCCATTAGCGTTACGAGCCGGTAAGCGTCATCCCCGAGATCCGACGTACCCGCTACGTTCATTCTCCGTGCTTACCACGAGTTTGATTTTTTTTTAAACTCGGGAGAGCTCTTGGAATGAACTCGTACCGTGGGACAGGGCTATTATGTTTCGTGTTAAGGAAGTTTAATGCAACATATCACACAAAGGTTGGTGGGCAGGTGGAACAAGCTGCCAGTGGAGGTAGTTGAGGCAGGGACTATCCCAACGTTTAAGAAACAGTTGGACAGGTACATGGATAGGACAGGTTTGGAGGGATATGGGCCAAATGCCGGCAGGTGGGACTAGTGTAGCTGGGACATGTTGGTCAGTGTGGGCTGAAGGGCCTGTTTCCATGCTGTATCACTCTATCACTCTACTCCGCAGTCTAATCTGCAGGCTTTCATTATTTGTCCTTGCGTCTCCATCAGCATGGAGCAGGATCTCTCAACACTCAGGTGGATTGGTTCCCCCGGGTGCTTCCTTTATCCTTTCAAAAACAATGCACCGGTGCACTTACACGCACACACACACACACACACATCTACTCATTCTTCCTCGGGCAATTTTCCTGCCCTCCTGTCCATTGGAGGTGGTGTCAGAGTAATCGCTTTCATGGACAACTGACTCACGCGAAGATGCGCGGAATGGAAATAAAAGATCAGTGGAACCTCTGCACCTTAAGCAGCTGGTAACGGCATGACGGCATCTTTTATGCATGTCAGACCCATGTGGCCGCTCTGCCGAGTGTTGGCATTACACATGTGTGGAAATCAGCCCGCACTCATTTGTAAGCTCTCAAAGTAATTTGTTTCAGAGTCTGCCACTATGTCTGTTATGAATCCAACTATTTATACTATCTAGGTCAAGCAAACTACAATGATATCACAACTGAGAAAACAGGTTATTTATAGCGATGACATATTCCACACAGGAGGTGGCACCTATGTGCGTGTGTTACTATGTGCTTCTTTTGGACAAGTGATATCAGACTTTACTGCACCAGTGGGACGAGTTCACTGTTGGCGACCAGCTGACCAGATTTCCAGACAGAGGTTTCGATGCCTACTCTTTTTCCAGTATTAAATCTCCTGTGATAGATACACAATGCTGGAGTAACTCAGCGGGACAGGCAACATCTCTGGAGAGAAGGAATGGGTGATGTTTCAGGTTGAGACCCTTCTTCAGGCAACACTGGGAGGAGGGAACATGAGCCACTGTTCATAAGGTCATAGGTGATAGGAGCAGAATTAGGCCACTCGGCCCATTAAGTCTACTCCGCCATTCAACCGTGGCTGATCGATCTTTCCCTCTCAACCCCATTCCCCTGCCTTCTCCCCATAGCCCCTGACACTGATCCTGGTCCTGATCACACAGAGGGTGATATTCGTCAGAAAAGTTTGTGAGAGAGAGAGAGAGAGAGAGAGAGTGTGTGAGTGTGAGAGTGTGTGTGTGTGTCTGTCTGTGTGTGCGAGAAAGAGTGTGAGTGTGTGCGTGTGAGAGTGAGAGAGTGTGTGTGTGTGTGTGTGTGAGTGTGTGAGTGTGTGTGTGAGTGTGTGTGTGAGTGTGAGTGTGAGAGTGTGTGTGTGAGTGAGTGTGTGAGCGTGTGTGAGTGTGTGTGCGAGTGTGTGTGTGTGAGAGAGTGTGTGTGAGTGTGTGTGAGAGTGTGTGTGTGAGTGTGTGTGTGTGAGTGTGAGTGTGTGAGTGTGAGTGTGTGTGTGAGTGTGAGTGTGAGTGTGTGTGTGTGAGTGTGTGTGTGTGAGTGTGTGGGTGAGTGTGAGTGTGTGTGTGACTGTGAGTGTGTGAGTGTGTGACTGCCTCCCCCCCTCACCATGGCTGAATAATCCCACCATAGAGCCCAGTGTGAGCAACTGAAGTAGCTCAATGAATGGGTGTCCAGCCTCTATCTTTCATACAGAGTCCAGCTGCAATCAGTCCCTTAAAACAAAGAGGGTGAGAAAATTGGAACAAGGAAGAAGTTGACTCATTAAATGCCACGGGATTTATTCTTGAAAGCTGTATTTAGACGTTCTGGTGATCATCAAAGACACACAGAGGAATGTTTGTTTTTTCTATGTAATGGTCTCTCGATGAAAAACATTTAAACAAATGTTGGTGCCATATGCACCACCAGGCCCCCTCAATTCCCCACTGTTGCTTAACTCTTAGAAAGCTGGAAACGTGCATTATTTTCTTACAAATGGCCAAAAGCTCCGCTGTTGGACATTGTACAATTTCTATAGCAAAAATGCTAGCCACATGTTTCAAGGTATGTCTTTTAAAATGAGCTCAGCGCAAATTGTTTTTGAATTAGCTGGCAAAGATGATACGGTGACACAGCAGTAGAGTTGCTGCCTCACAGCGCTAGGGACCCGGGTTCGATCCCGACTACGGGTGGTTGTCTGTACGGAGTTTGTACGTTCTCCCTGTGACCTGCGTGGGTTTTCTCCGAGAACTCCCACACTCCAAAGACGTGCAGGTTCGCAGGTTAATTGGCTTGGTATACATGTAAAGATTGTCGCTAGTGTCGGACTGTGTTAATGTGCGGGGGGTCGCTGGTCGGTGCGGGCTCGGTGGGCCGAGGGGCCTTGTTTTTCATAGCAAAAGGATTTGAGTATAGGAGCAGGGGGGTTCTACTGCAGTTGTACAGGGTCTTGGTGAGACCACACCTGGAGTATTGCGTACAGTTTTGGTCTCCTAATCTGAGGAAAGACATTCTTGCCATAGAGGGAGTACAGAGAAGGTTCACCAGACTGATTCCTGGGATGTCAGGACTTTCATACAAAGAAAGACTGGATGGACTCGGCTTGTACTCGCTAGAATTTAGAAGATTAAGGGGGGATCTTATAGAAACTTACAAAATTCTTAAGGGGTTGGACAGGCTAGATGCAGGAAGGTTGTTCCCGATGTTGGGGAAGTCCAGAACAAGGGGTCACAGTTTAAGGATAAGGGGGAAATCTTTTAGGACCGAGAAGAGGAAAACATTTTTCACACAGAGAATGGTGAATCTGTGGAATTATCTGCTACAGAAGGTAATTGAGGCCAGTTCATTGGCTATATTTAAGAGGGAGTTAGATGTGGCCCTTGTGGCTAAAGGGGATTAGGGGGTATGGAGAGAAGGCAGGTACAGGATACTGAGTTGGATGATCAGCCGTGATCATATTGAATGGCGGTGCAGGCTCGAAGGGCCGAATGGCCTACTCCTGCACCTATTTTCTATGTTTCTATGTTTTGCGCTGTGTGTCTCGCAACTAGACAAAGCATTGGTGCGGATCTGAGAGGAAGGAAGAATTGTTAATGGTGAAAGCCGTGACTTTATGAGGAAGTTCCAGCTCCTTGCGAACGATGCCTTCTAGCCGCAAATCTATCCGTTTAAACTTCCCGAGATAGTGCAACAATTATTGTCACTGCAGTGTTTACATGGGCTGGTGAAGCTGCTGGAAAGCGTTTTACACAGTGTAAAATGATGGAGTGGCACTGGTTTACAGGCTGCAGACAATCTATTTCATTTGTAATCGCCAGTCTTGTTTGGTCTTCACATTTATTTGCGGTGTTTGACAAACACTGTCTCAACTCCATTGACTGATTCTGGAATTCACAAGCAAATCTAGCACGTCTGAAGCTAAAGTAAGTATTTTCCACCTGTACTACATGAAGTCACTCCTTACAGTCTGCCAAGAACAGTCAGTAAAACGCTGAATTGTTTTTTTGTAGTGGAAGCTATAAAACGCAACGGGGTGCAATTAGTAGAGCATACTTAGTAAAGAATTGGGGTGGAAGTGCACCCATTCCTAGGTCATTACAAGTGGACACAGTGCGTTGAAATGGCTTTGTGCCGCATGTGTGGGGAAAAGCATGTCGGGTACCACTCTGGTGAGAGAGGTGTTGTTCCCATGTTGTATGTCTGAAGGAAGGATGGCGTGCTGAAAGAACACAATGTTATTTCGTGAAAGTGCTGCCGTTTTAACACTAACTTGACCGTTAGTTTAGTTTCGACATACAGCGCGGAAACAGGCCCTCCTGCCCACTGAGTCCGTGCCGACCAGCGATCACCCGGTACACTTACACTAACCTACACACACACACACACACACACACACACTAGTGGGACAATTTACAATTTTTACCGAAGCCAATTAACCTACGAACCTGTACGTCTTTGGAGTGTGGGAAGAAACCGGAGCACCCGGAGAAAACCCACGCAGGTCACGGGAGGGGGAACGTACAAACTCCGTACAGACAGCACCCATAGTCGGGATCAAACCCAGGTCCCTGGTGCTGTAAGGCAGCAACTCTATTAATGCACCACTGTGCTGTATTTTAATGATGTGTTGAACAAGCAGAGGACTGCCATCAATGATGTTCAAAGCTATCAAGAACTAATACACAAAAGGACACAAAGTGCTGGAGTAACTTAGCGGGTCAGGCAGCCACAATGCATTAGAACAAGATATCTGCGTGTGCCCTAGTATGTTCCAAGCGTTGCAGCTGGATTCACTGGAGGTGGTCTTGGCCGAGCATCCTGGACAATACAGCCCCCCCCCCCCCACTCCATGACACACGGGCCAACCTGAGGAGCACCTTCAGCAACAGACGGGTTCCACCAAGATGCAGCACAGAACGCCACAGGAGATACTCCTTCCCTGTGGCTATCAAACTGGACAAGTCCTCCCCCTTCTGTGGTGGGTTAGATAGAAAGGGGGTGGAGATGGGAAGATGTGGCCAGTGGTGGGATCCCGCTGGAGGTGGCGAAAATGTCTGAGGATTATGTGTTGTCTGTGATGGCTCATGGGGTGAAAGGTGAGGACAAGTTACAACTGGGGGAGGGGGAGCGAGAGCGGACCTGCGGGATATAGAGAAGACACGAGTGAGGACCTCATCTATGATGGAGGAGGGGAAGCCCCCTGCCCTCCATTCCCTAAAGAATGAGGCCATGTCCTGGTATGGAACACCTTATCTTGGTTGCAGACAGAGGAATTGGGAGTTGGGGACAGTCTTTAGAGGAGGCAGGGTTGGAAGAAGTGTAGGCTGGATAGCTGTGGGAGGCAGTGGTTTATTGGAGGTAGATGGGAGGTCAGTACTGTGCTGGTGGGACAGTCAGTTGACGTTCGATGTTAAGAATCATTGACAAAATAGACACGTGTGTGAAGAATTAGTAGGCAGTCAGTCATCTTGCAAATGCATCCAATGGCATGATATAATGATTTTTACATTAAAAATAATTGAATCTAACTCCAATCCAGTTGGCAACCAGCAGGACTGGTTGCGTTATCTACGTCAATGCTGTCAGCCGGCATCCTACCGAGTGGATGAGGTTAACACAAAATATGACTTTTGTGGATTTTATTTATTGCCGGCAGAGATTCCTGGCAGCACTTTCCGTTTTTATCCTTCATCAGAAGGGCGTGTTTGCATTGCAAGTTTAACAACGCTGCAAGTCCTTCCCCAACTCAAAGTCTACATTAGCAACCTACGCTTCACCACGTGACCAGAGATGTGGGAGAACGCAAGTGCCTCCACAGTAGGAGCATGAAGAGGTGCCTTGAGCCTTTTCATTGAGGCAGCGAGATCCAGAATTTCATTTTGTTTCCCAGGTTTTACATAGAAACATAGAAACATTGAAAATAGGTGCAGGAGAAGGCCATTCGGCCCTTCGTGCCAGCACCGCCATTAATTGTGATCATGGCTGATCGTCCCCAATCAATAACCCATGCCTGCCTCCTCCCCATATCCCTTGATTCCACTAGCCCCAAGAGCTCTATCTAACTCCATACTGTTTTTCTCCTGTATGTCTGTGTTCTCAAAACACATTAATATTCTTTACACTGGAGTCCTATTAATCTCAAGCGCTTTTGATATCACTCATTATTATACTCTGGAGGAACTGTTACAATAGAACATAGAACGATACAGATAGACACAAAGATCTGGAGTAACTCAACGGGACGGTCAGCATCTCTGGAGAGAAGGAATGGGGGACTTGCTTTCCCTCTCCCCCCCCACCCCCCCCCCCCCCTTCTCCTCCCAGTACTCCGACCAGTCTTACTGTCTCCCACTCCGTTTTATCTCCGTTGGCTTTGTTGTTACCTTCTCCCAACTAACAATGATCTATTCTACATTTTCCTCGATCTCCATTCCCTTTGTCCTGTTTTCACACCTTACACTTCCTTATCTATACACTTCCTTAACTATGTACCGCCCACTCCCCTGACATCAGCCTGAAGAAGGGTCTTGACCTGAAACTCCATCCATTCCTTCTCTCCAGAGATGCTGCCTGTCCTGCTGAGTTACTCCAGCCGTTTGTGTCTATCTCTGATTTAAACCAGCATCCGCAGTTCCTTCCTACATAGAATGATACAGCGCAGGACCATGCCGAACATGATGCCAGGCTAATCTCCTCTGCCCGAACATGTGATCCATATCCCTCCATTCCACCCTATCTAAATACTTCTTCAATGCCCTGATTATATCTGCCTCCACCACCACACCATCGGAACCTTTGTGAGTTTCATCTGTGACCCGGAATGTCAGCTAACCACGTTCTCCAGAGATGCTGCCTGACCTGCTGAAGCACATCCACAAAGGCTACGTAATCTGTAAAAAGTCCTTCTGCCGTTGCCGTTGCACCGCTGTGCTGACTGAATACTGCGGCAACTGCATGGATAAATTCATAAATGGATGATGCGATGCTGGGAAACTCAGGCGACGCATCCATTTCGACGTTTGACATGTGGCCTTTGCAGGAAACAAAAATGTGCTTGAGTGTGGCAAGTGACGTGAAAATAATCTTTCTCCTACTTTTTATCATGAATCATGGCGGGCAGACCCCTGTTCGATCCCGACCACGGTGAGCAGTCCGACAGATATTAAATGATGAAATGTTTGTCGGCAGTTAAAGAGAGAAAAAGACCAATTTCCCATTCAATTTTCCCCACATTCAAGGTCTGAACCTTTCACAGTTTCTCTACTGACTCAGGTTTAGTTCAGTTTAGTTGAGAGACACAGCGCGGAAACAGGCCCTTCGGCCCACTCCGACCAGCGATCCCCGCACATTAACACTATCCTACACGCACGGGACAATTTACATTTACACAAAGCCAATTAACCTACAAACCTGTACGCCTTTGGGGTGTGGGAGGAAACCGAAGACCTCAGGGAGAACGTACAAACCCCTTACAGACAGCACCCGCAGTTGGGATCAAACCCAGGTCTTTCGTGCTGCAAGCGCTGTAATAGCCTTGTCCCACGGTACGAGTTCATTCCAAGAGCTCTCCCGAGTTAAAAAAAATCAAACTCGTGGTAAGCACGGTGAATGAATGTAGCGGGTACATCAGAGTTCGGGGACGTCTCTTAGCGGCTCGTAACACTAACGGCAGGTACTCGGGAAGACTCGCTAACGTCAGGTAAGCACGGGAAGACTCGTGAAGAATTTTCAACACATTGAAAAATGTCCACGAGAGCCCCGAGTACCGACGAGTGGCCATTACCGTAAATCTCCGAGTTCGAATCGGGGCAAACTCGGGAGAGCTCTTGGAATGAACTCGTACTGTGGGACAGGGGTTTTAAGGCAGCAACTCTACTGCTGCGCCACCGTGCCGCCCATTTTACAAATTTAACAAGCCAATTTACCTACGAACCTGCACGCCTTTGGAGCGTAGGAGTTAACGGAGCACTCGGAGAAAATCCCACGCAGGTGTCTGGCACAGATATCACCTGTGGTCAGGATCGAATCGAACCTGGTTTATTTGTATTAAATATGCTGAGGGTCATTACTTCCACTCAATGAGACAGTGAATTCCAGACCCCTTCTGCTCCTTCAGGTTCCCTCACTTCCCGGCAAACCTTTCATGAATTAACTTCAATCCAAGCTGCCTAGTTATTGACCTAAGGGAAATAGGTCTTTCCAGTTCACTGAGCCTGGGCCTCTCATCAGTTTATAAACCTATATGGTCTAAAAATAATAATGACAGAAACCAGAGGTATTGCAGAAACCCACACCAACAAACATATTGGTGTCATGTTGAATTTCGCAGTCCTTGGTATAAGAGGTGACAAATGCTTGAGTACCGTAATGCTAAGAAATCAAAATAAATCAGGAGTAAGAGTCTGTTTTAAAATATGAGGGAAAATTAAGATGACAGTTTTCTTCTGTTGACTTTCCCCTTGAAATGCCTCTGAAAAATGAGTTGGCAGAGCAATCGAGTTGATGGAAGCTTACATTCCTTCACTCCAGCCTTTGAAATGTATTCTATTCAACAGTATAGAATTGTATTCGGTGTACTTAATTGGATATTTATAAGCTGGCATTTACTTGGTCAATCTTACCCTGTGAGGAAAACTAGCGCAAGGATATCAATGGTTATTTTTAAATCTGAGACAGATTTAAATGAGATTTTGGCTCACTGGGCATTTTAACACAACTATGCCTAAATGGATGAAAGACGTTAACATGTGTATGTGCAAGGGCTATATTTGAAATTACCCAGACAAACATTAGCTCTCTTGCAGTCATATTCCATGGGTTTTTTTTAACCAGTGTACTTGACTTTTTTTTCTTGATTGTACAAAAAGTTTCCTTCGCATGTACAAACACATTACCTTCCTGAACTTGACATCTGCTTTCCAAAGGAAACAGGAAAAAGGGAATTTTAGAGCCCCTAGGATAACATTTTGCAGAATGTACCATTTTGATTTTCTCTTTCCCATTAGTGAGGTAAATTTCGACAAAATATGGTGAAATATTCACGTAACCTTGACTCTATTGACATTAGACCATAATACTAATGACTGATTGTTAGCAGATGGCCTCTCTGTTACTTAGCAAGAAGTGACTTGCTTGCAATAATCAAAAATTACATTCAGATATCAAACTTAATTTTTTTTAATCCAGTTTGCTTTCTGGCCTATTCCTACTTTTGTCTTTCGTAAAACAACCTGCCTCTCCGTACAGCAAGTGATTCAGATGTTATCAGCACACACCAACAACAATTTGCAACAAATATTTTTTCAATATTCGATCCATTTCCAAAGATAGATTTACAAAGATCATTGAATGCCTGTCTTGTGTGTTATGCCGTGCAAGTTTGCAGCAGCACTCTGTGTAACTGCTGTATTCCAGGTTCAAGAAATGTTATGTGTAGGAAGGAATTCCTGCCGCTGTTTTAAACTGAAGATAGACACAAAAAGCTGGAGTAACTCAGCGGGTCAGGAAGCATCTCTGGAGAGAAGGAATACGTGATGTTTCGGTTCGAGACCCTTCCACAGACTCAGGGTATGGTAACATATGATGAGCATTTGACGGCTCTGTGGCCTGTACTCGCTGGAATATAGAAGGACGAGGGGGGACCCACATTGAAACTTATGGAATAGTGAAAGGCTTGGATAGGGTGGATGAGTCTAGGACTAGAGGTCACAGCCTCAGAATTAAAGGATGTCACTTTAAGAAGGAGATGAGGAGGGATTTCTTTAGTCAGGGTGTGGTGAATCTGTGGAATTCTTTGCCCCAGAATTCTGTGGAGGCCTTCAATGGATATTTTTATGGCAGAGATAGATAGATTTTTGATTAGTATGGGTGTCAGGGGTTATGGGGAGAAGGCAGGAGAATGGAGTTAGAGGGGAAAGATAGATCATCCATGATTGAATGGCAGGGTAGACTTGAAGGACCAAATGCCCTTATTCTGCTCTGATCACTGATGACCTTATGACTGAAACGTTGTCTATATCTCTTGTTTCCCTTATACCTAACCAGTCTGCAGAAGGGTCTCAACCCATGACCCTTCTCTCCAGGGGTGCTGTCTGACCCAGCTGAGTTACTCCAACTTTTTTGTGTCTACCTTGAAGAAAAATGTTATGCCGCATGACATGGGAATTGAGTCGTAGTAACGTTAAGATATTGAAAAAAACTTTCCTTCGAAACATCTCACAGACTTTTATGTTTCTTGGATGTAGGACTCTACGACAAATGCCCTTGCACACTGCGGGACAGAGGATGGGGAGTTGGCATCCAGTCGGCGGACGGCTTGGGCAAGAGGGACCCGCGGTTCTTCTTCAGCCTGAGGACGGACAGAGCCCGCAAGTTGACCACCATCATGACCCCGCAGAAGTACCAGGCCAACCAGTGGGTCCACTTGGCCGCCAGCTACGACGGGCGGGAAATGAAGCTCTACGTAAACGGGGCCCAGGTGGCCAGGAGCAGCGAGCAGGTGGGCGACATCTTCAGTCCCCTCAGCAAAAAATGCAAGGCTCTCACACTCGGGGGGAACTTTCAACATCAGAACTTTCGTGGCTATGTCACCGACTTTAGCTTGTGGGGCGAAGGCAGAACTCAGCAGCAGATAATCCAAGATATGAAACACCACGCTCAAGATACTAATGGGCAGGTCCTTTATGACAACTTTGAGGATGTGAAGAGGCACTGGCTGACTGTGAAGGACAGCAAATACCCTCGGGCAGAGCTGAAGCATTACGTTGACTGGGTGTCAAGCACTAACCTGGAACCTCCACCCTGTGGCCAAACTGTGTGTGACAACATGGAGGTCACGTCGAGCTACAACAACCTCTTCAACTTTCGCAAGATGAAGACAGTTCGCTACAGGGTGGTCAACATCTGCGACGACAACCGGCAGAAGACCACCGTTACCAGAGAGCAGATCCAACTTCAGCACCGGCACCTAAACAGCGCCTTCGAGCGGTACAACATCACCTGGGATATTACAGTTCTGGACGTGAAGAATTCCTCTCTGAGGGACCGTCTTATCTTGGCCAACTGCGATATCAGCAAAATTGGGAACGGGGACTGTGACCCGGAGTGCAATCACACGCTGACCGGAAACGATGGCGGTGATTGTAAACCGCTCAGGCGCTCACCTCTGTTAAAGAAGAAAGGAAATGGGGTGTGTGATATGGAATGCAATGATGAACTGTACAACTTTGATGATGGTGATTGCTGCAATCCAGCGGTGACTGATGTAACAAAGACATGTTTTGACCCAAAATCACCCTACAGGTAGTATTAACCATATTTAATATTGAATGATTAGCATGAGATATACTTAACTCAGTGTGTCAGGCAGTGTCTCTGGCCAACAAGCATCTTCTGCGGAGATGCTGCCTGACCTGCTGAATTACTCCAGCACTGTTCCCCTTGGTTTATTGACCAGCATTTGCAGTTCCTTATTTCTATACTTAACAAAGATAAGTTCAAATAAAGGCCTCTCAAAGTGAATATTTGAACATAATACTATTGAGAGTGCGGGGTGGTGCAGCCTTTCTCACAGCTACTCGTTGCTGTCTGTGTGGAGTTTGCACGAGCTTCCTCTGTGTTGTTCTTGTTAACTTGTGCCCAAGCAGGTTATTCGCCACAGAAGGCTGCGGAGGCCAAGTCAGTGGATACATTTAAGGCAGAGATAGATAGATGCTTGATTAGTACAGGTGTCAGAGGTTATGGGGAGAAGGCAGGAGAATGGGGTTAGGAGGGAGATGTCATGGCGGAGTAGACTTGATGGGCCGAATGGCCTAATTCTGCTCCTATCATTTACGAACATGAACTTATGAATTGGCCAAATGTAGTAGGCGGCAAAAGAATCAAGAAAGGGGAATGAGAGGGCATGTAGGAGAGAATAATGTTGCAACCTTTCAGGGAAATAAGAATCAAAATCAGACTGAGGGATAGCTCGTACAGGAGTCAGTACCAACATGATGGGCCAAATGTCTTGTGTTTCAATAAGTATGAAAGAAATGCTTCAATTTCATTGCTTGGTGCTTTTCTATTATGGGGTTATGAAGTGGAAATTCGCAGGTCTTGTTTGAGACGCAGTGCGGCGAGTTTAATGGTACCGTTACTCATCTCGAACCTTATGGGCCTGTCCCACTTATGCGACTTTTTCGGCAACTGCCGGCACCCGTCATAGGTCGTTACAGGTCGCTGAAAATGTTCAACATGTTGAAAATGCAGAACAAGGTACGACTCCTTGGGCGACTACTTACGACCATTCAGGCTTCATCCCCGCGACATGTTTTAAATTTTTAAAAAATTTTTTTTTTTTAATTGCTATTTCAAGTCAAGTCAAGTCAAGTTTATTTGTCACATACACATAAGAGATGTGCAGTGAAATGAAAGTGGCAATGCTCGCGGACTTTTGTGCAAAAGACAAACAACAAAACAACCAAACAAATTATTTTAAAAATTTTTTTTTTTTAATTTGAAAAACGTTCTGTAGAGTTTAGTCCCTTTTTTTTTCCTTTTGCCTCTGGGAAGAAACTTCCTCTCCACCAATTTTTGTTTTCCTTTTTAACTTCCTCCCCACAATATGTAATAATATGTAAAGGAAAATGTGATTCTGTTCCATTCTGTTTGTAGTTTGTTTGTTTGTTTTTTGCACAAACTCCACGAGCATTACCGCTTTTCATTTCACTGCACGTCTCGTATGTGTATGTGACGAATAAACTTGACTTGACTTGACTTGGGTCGTCTCCTCAGTCGCCCAAAGAGACCTCGCGCCTTTCTGGTCGCCGCTGGATTTTCAACATGTTGAAAATATTCGGCGACCTGCAACGACCCATGACGGGTGCCGGCAGTCACCGAAAAAGTCGCGTAAGTGGGACAGGCCCATCAATAGTTCTTAATCGGGTAGCAGTCAGCTGATCTGTGGGATGTGGGAGAAAACTCTTGTGGTCACAGGGAGAAGGTTCAAATGCTACTCCGACGAAGGGCAGGAGGTCGGGATTGTAATGGATCAGTCACTGGGGTTGTTGAGCAGCAACTCTACCCGTTATGCCACTGTGCTGCCCTCCCTCACTGCTTAGTCCTTATCATCTTTGAACTCAACCAGTAGATTGATTTTCAATAAGTGTCAACACACAGTTAACGTCCTTGTTTATTTTGCAGGCTCGTTTCTAAAATTAGTTTTTAGTTTCAGTTTGAGTTTCGTATTTACAGAGCGGAAACAGGCCCTTCGGCCCATCGAGTCCGCACCGACCAGAAATTCCCGCACACTAACACTATCCTACACACACTAACAATAGGGGCCGCACACTAACACTATCCTACACACACTAACACTATCCTACACACACACACACTAACACTATCCTACACACACACTAACACTATCCTACACACACTAACACTATCCTACACACACTAACACTATCCTACACACACTAACACTATCCTACACACACTAACACTATCCTACACACACTAACACTATCCTATCCTACACACACTAACACTATCCTACACACACTAACACTATCCTACACACACACTGGGGGCAATTTACACTTATACCGAGCCAATTGACCTACAAAGTTGTACGTCTTTGGGGTGTGGGAGGGAACCAAAGTTCTCGGAGAAAACCTGGAGAATTCCTTCCTCAATTCCTAAAGCATGGATTCTACAATCCAAGTTTGATATTTAAAAATATTATCCTGAAAATACATGGTTTCACTTCCATCATCACCTTATTTTGTTTCAGACTGATCCTTTCACAAAGTTAAAACATCTCAGTTATAGTCTTGGGCTCCCTCTGCCCACTCTAGACATCAAATAGAGGTTTATAGATTCAGTTATGAAATAAGGTTTCAATTAAGATTTTTAAATGTTCAGTCTAAAGTTTATTTGGGTATATAAAAGTATGCAACCTCAGAGAATTCTACTCAATCTGAAACCTTTCTTGAAGTCAATGGGAAATAAATTTAAATAGATATGGCAGTCTACTTGTATTACACAGGTTGTTTGTAACTAGAGTTGCCAACTGTTCCGTATTAGCCGGGACATCCCGTATATTGGGCTACATTGGTTTGTCCCATATGGGACCGCCATGCCCCGTATTTGACTGCTACTACTAGGGTCAAGGGGGACTGTTGCGTCTGGCCCCACCTCACCCGCCCCGACGTAGTGCAGCCCATGGAGTGCAGCAGCAGCAGCGCCTCGCCCGTGGCCCCATCGGTCAGCAGTCCGGACAGCTGTCCAACCTTCAGACCTTCGCTTACCGCCGACACCACCACCCCCCCTCCTCATGGCCGATCATCGGTTCACCAGTTGGATGGGGTGTCGGACTCTGTGTCCAGCAGAACATAAAGCCCAGCCGGCGGGCCAGCTGAGGAGTTCTGGCCGGGGCCGCGCGATGTCGCGCACAAAGTCTGGTGCCCTGGCCAGAACTCAGCAGCTGGCCCAACGGCTGGGCTTTGTGTGCAGTCCAGCACCCGGGCCCAACTCATCATTCACCCAGCCACGGCCGAGTCGGTCAACGAATTGCCGTCGGGAACTTGTCCCGTATTTTGACCTTTTGTCCCTTATTTGGGAGTGAGAAAGTTGGCAGCCCTATGACCAGGGTAGGACTGGTCCTTGATGATGCTGCTGGCCTTGATGAGGCAGTGTGAAGTGTGGATGGAATTAGAGGCCTGGCAATATATTTCCAAATCAGGAATGATGGGCGAGTGTAGGGAGTGGTGTTTCCTGAGCCGAAACGTTACCCATCCTGTTTCTCCAGAAATGCTGCCTGATCCGCCGAGTTACTCCAGCACTCTGTGTCTAACTTTGATGTGAGCCAACATCTGCAGTTGGTTGCTTCTATATTTAGTATTTGCCTAACCCCTTGGTTCATCTATAACCTCTCGTTCCATCGCATGTCCCTGTATCACACCATCTCGATTTCTTCTCTCAGGAAGTAACACTGGTTGTTTCAACCAATGTGAATCAAGGAAGGGTTTCTTGCAAAGTGACGGGAGCTATCCTGAAAAGGGATTATTACCAGGAGATGTTTGTGCTACTTCTTCACATAATAATCCAAAACCTGACCTCCGAAATGATCAGGGGTCAGGTTTAGGGTCAATTATGTTCGCAAACAATGCTGATTACGGCCCTGGCATGGAATCAAAATAATGAATTTGGCATAAATACCTTTTTGAAATTAATTTCATTTCATCTCCTCTGAAGCAGTAGCAGTAGAATTAGATTTGCTTCATTGGCATTTTCCATTGCTAACATGGAGTAATCCTTTAATACAAGTTTAAGGATTAGATACACTGTATTTCATGTTGCTCATTTCAGTGTAATTGTCCAATATCATTGAGCTTAGCCACAGCATTTTCATTGCAACCTTTGCTCTGTGGTGTTAAGTCCCTATGCTGCCTTTGATCTCTACCCGTGTTTGTCAGACGCAATCTTCATTAGCCTTTCTAATGCACTTAGTGAGTAGCAAAGCTAACAAATTACAATAAGATGCTGAGCTCATTATCATCACTATCTTTATATTTTTTTTACCAACTGAAGGGATTTCGCGATTTTGTTGGTTTAGTGTAGTTTAGAGATACAGCGTGGACACAGGCTCTTCGGCCCCTCGAGTCCGCGCCGACCAGCGATCCCCGCACATCAACACTGTTCTGCGCACACACTGGGGGCAATTTACACACATACGCCAAGCCAATTAACGGACAAACCTGTACGTCTTTTGGCGTGTGGGAGGAAACCGAGGATCTCAGAGAAAACCCACGCAGGTCACGGGGATAACGTACAAACTCCGTACAGACAAGCACCCCTGGTCGGGATCGAACCCGGGTCTCTGGCGCTGTAAGGCAGCAACTTTACCACTGTAACAGCTTTTTCCCAGGACACTGATATTTAAACACAAACTTGTTTTGATATTGTTGTCAGTCCTGCCCTCTAACCCCACCTCTTGCCTGCTGAGCCCCGTTCACTTCTAGATCTCGGATCCCACCCCTTTTTATCATCCAGTGTTATCCATTGTAACTAGACTCAAGCAATTCATACGATACGATACGAATCAATAGAGCTTTATTTATTTACAGTCATAAAACACAAAATAACTGAAACATGAAATTCTATGAATCCTTTTCCTCCTTCTCACCCTCCTATCAAATGTTAGGCATTGAATGGCCTTCACTAGACAACTGAAACCAGCAGAAAATGAATGCCACAGTCACTGGAAAGAGATTCAAAAGTGTTGAATGGGCAAAGGTTCACACTGACCATTCAGATGCTCATAGGTTCTAGGAGCAGAATTAGGCCATTCGGCCCATCGAGTCTACTCCACCATTCAATCATGGCTGATCCATCTTTCCCTCTCAACCCCATTCTACTGCCCTCTCCCCATAACCCCTGACACCCGTACTAATCAAGAATCTATCTAACTCTGCCTTAAAAATATCCACTGACTTGGCCTCCACAGCCGTCTGTGGCAAAGAATTCCACAGATTCACCACCCTCTGACTAAAGAAATGTCTCCTCATCTCCTCCCTAAAAGAATGCCCTTTCATTCTGAGTGTGCCAAAGGGCTTGTTTCCGCACGTAGATGTTTCAATGTATACAGGAGGCTCTGTTCATCTTGATCAGGAAAAAGACTGACGTGTTTTAATGCTGGGAAAATCTTCCCAACTCCAGCAATACAGATTCATAATTATAATTACAAGATTATCATATGCAGGCTAATTCATAACCACGAGTTATTTAACACAAGCTAAACCACCGTTCTGCGCCAACAGCGACACTTGTGTGCCACTTGTTACACAACGAGGACATTTAAGGTATCCATAAGGATTTGTGAATAACTCTCAGCATTCAAGTACATGTGCCGATGGTGTTTGCTAACAAGGGCTGAAACTTCCCACAGCTACAAGTGAACCACGGGATTATCTCATAATCTGTGGATCAGGATTTCAATTTAAACAGTTTAGCTGAGACGATTTGAATCCGGGCCTTGGACTTAAGTCTGAAGAAGGGTCTCGACCCGAAACGTCACCCATTCCTTCTCTCCAGAGATTCTGCCTGGCCCGCTGGGTTACTCCAGCATTTTGTGTCTGCCTTCAATTTAAACCAGCATCTGCAGTTCTTTCCTACACACCTTGCATTTAAATGTTAGCAGTGTCAGAATGATGAGTCTATTGAAACTATCAAAACTGCCTGTGATGTCGTTGGATTCGAAGAGCACAGGAAAACAGAATAAGTGAAAGAATTGTTTTCCCAAACCTTCAAAGAAAAGACAAGTTATAGTTCTGTTTAGTTTAGAGATACAGCATGGAAACAGGCCTTTCAGCCCATCGAGTCCGTGCCGACCAATGATCACCCATACACCAGGTCTGCCCTCCATGCTTGGGACAAACTAAACTGAACTATGAATTGGCTTGCTGGGGCACCAATTTTCTGAAGGGCTGAAAGGACTGTTGGGGTCCCTGGACAGAGCCGAGGAAGGAGGTATAAGGACAGGTGTTGCATCTCCTGCAGTTGCAGAGGAAAGTCCCTGGGGAAGGGGTCAGATGGGATGAGTTAACCAGGGAGTTGCTGAGGGAACAGGCTTTGCGGAAAGCAGGAAGACAGAGTCCTCACGTTTTGAGTTGGGGGATGGCCTGTATTATCCCCCAGTATTTGGAGGTCGCAACAACTTGTTAGCGCACGCCGGGGGCTCCAACACCAAGACACGGAGCGCGGCCTTGCATCGCCCAGCGCGGCTTTTAATTGCCGCGGGACTTATTTACCATCGCCCGCCGGGGGCTTTGACTCTGACATCGGGAGGAGAACGAGGAGTGCAGGGGAGAGATAAGACTTTGCCGTCCATCACAGTGAGGAGGAGATTCGCTGTGATGGATGTTCGTGTAAATTATGTCATGTCTTGGTTCTGCTTCTTGTTTGTATGACTGCAGAAACCAAATTTCGTTTGAACCTCTGGGTTCAAATGACAACAAATAAATTGTATTGTATTGTAAAAAATCCCAACAAATAATAAGTGTCACCCTCCCACACCCTCCCTCACCGGGTACCCCCGAGGCTGGTGATCAGTGATCGCTCAGTCCCCCCACTTTAAAAAAAAGACATCCTCGGCCCCTCTCTCTTATTCTCTTAACAGATTCAAGATTCAAGTGAGTTTCTTGTCATGTGTCCCTGATAGGACAATGAAATTCTTGCTTTGCTTCAGCACAACAGATCATAGTAGGTGTTTAAGAAGGAACTGCAGTTGCTGGAGAATCGAAGGTTACACAAAAAAGCTGGAGAAACTCAGCGGGTGCAGCAGCATCTATGGAGCGAAGGAAATAGGCAACGTTTCGTTGCCTATTTCCTTCGCTCCATAGATGCTGCTGCACCCGCTGAGTTTCTCCAGATCATAGTAGGCATTGACTACAAAACAGATCAGTGTGTCAGCATTTCACAGTCCTTTCCCACCTGTGAGTTCTTTAACCTTCAAGAAAGAAACAGTAAACCAAACACAAAAACTGTTCAAGAAACAAGCAAGCAATGAAAATAGTTTCCGCAGACAATCTTTGACAATCAGCCCACAGACTTTGGAATCGTGAAGGAAATATATTTTGGCAAACGCCAAATTTTCAGATTTGTGGTTTTCTGTGTTTTTATAATAAAATTTTAATCCACTCTATTTAAAGATGAAAGGTTAGGGATATTTTATACATATAAAATTTTATTATAGCTTGGCTAGCCGACATTGCCAGAAGCTAAATGACAAGTGATATTTTACACGTTTTATTGATTGCAGATCCCTGTCAATGTATTGTAATGCACAGCTGCTCTTTACAGAGCTCCACTATGAACATGTTGCCATTCCCCACAACAGATATGTTTCATTCATGAGAGCTGGTCAGCTTTCTATCACACCTATTGCTCTTGGCAGGTCAGCGTGAGGAGTGATGCAACAACATGTTGTGATCTACTACTTTCCCATCCAGTGTCGAAATGTCTGGCCTTCCTGTCAGGTAGACAAAAATACTGGAGAAACTCAGCGGGTGAGGCAGCATCTATGGAGCGAAGGAAATAGGTGATTTAAGGATAAGGGGGAAAGCTTTTAGGACCGAGATGAGAAAAACATTTTTCACCCAGAGAGTGGTGAATCTGGAATTCTCTGCCACAGAGGGTAGTTGAGGCCAGTTCATTGGCTATATTTAAGAGGGAGTTAGATGTGGCCATTGTGGCTAAAGGTATCAGGGGGTATGGAGAGAAGGCAGGTACGGGATACTGAGTTGGATGATCAGCCATGATCATATTGAATGGCGGTACAGGCTCGAAGGGCCGAATGGCCTACTCCTGCACCTGCTTTCTATGTTTCTATGTGACTATGTGACGTCTCGACCTATTCCTTCGCTCCATAGATGCAGCCTCACCCACTGAGTTTCTCCAGCATTTTTTGTCTACCTTCGATTTTTCCAGCATCTGCAGTTCTTTCTCAAGCCTTCCTGTCGGTGTCAGTTGCAATAATTCAGACTCTCGGAACAATTACGTTCTATGCTTTTAGTTTAGTCTGGTTTGGTTTAGTATGGAGATACAGTGCGGGAACAGGCCTTTCGGCCCACCGAGTCCGTGACGACAAGCGATCCCCCCACATGTCCTACACACACTGGGGACAATTTTTACATTTAAACCAAGCCAATTAGCCTACAAACCTGTACTCCTTTGGAGTGCGGGAGGAAACCAAAATTCTCGGGGAAAACCCACGCAGTTCACGGGGAGAACGTAGAAACTCCGTACAGACAGCACCCGTGGTCAGGATTGAACCCGGGTCTCTGGCGCAGTAAGGAGGTAATTCTACTGCTGCTCCACCTTGCCAACCCTATATTGTGGTCGAAAACTTTCCCATCCATTGTCATAATGTCTAGTCTTCCTGTCAGTGTTAGTTGCAATCATTCAGACTCTTGAATCAATCACGATCTATACTGTGGTTATTGTTTCCAAAAGCCCCTTACCATTTAAAGATAACTGACTATAAAGAGGGCAGTGTTTTGTACCAATGTCCCAAGAAAGTAAATGGCTTTTGCTGGTAAGATTAAATTAAATTAAATTAAATTTCAATCCAATCCACCTAATTCTAAATATATTAAAGGCTTTGTTGTATAATCAATGGATTCAAAGAAGAACAGGTTTATGTCTGTCTACACCTTTTCATTTGATATACTATTGGGGCCTGTTGTAAAGGGTGGCACGATGGCACAGTGGTAGAGTCGCTGCCTTACAGCATTTGCAGTACCAGAGACCCGGGTTCGATCCTGACTACGGGTGCGGTCTGTACGGATTTGTATGTTCTCCACGTGACCTGCGTGGGTTTTCTCCGAGATCTTCGTTTTCCACCCACATTCCAAAGACGCGCAGGTTTGTAGCTTAATAGAAAGAAGTAGCTTGTAGAAACTTACAAAATTCTTAAGGGGTTGGACAGGCTAGATGCAGGAAGATTGTTCCCGATGTTGGTGTCGTCCAGAACTAGGGGTCACAGTTTAAGGATAAGAGGGAAGTCTTTTGGCTAGATGAGAAAATGATTTTTGGTGTATGCCACAGAAGGTAAATTGGTCCCTTAAGAGAAAGTAGTGGGGCCCTTGTGGGGATAGTATGGAGAGAAGGCAGGGATGGGATACTGCGGGGCCATGATCATATCGCTGGTACTGTGCACCTACTATGTTTCGTGGTGTATGGCCAAAGGGCCTGTTTCCGCTGGCCGTATCTGGGGCAAAGGGCCTAAGCTGCCGCTCCAAACTGACCTGACCTATAGTTAAAACCTGTAATCTCTCTAATGCACTGCCATATCGATCTATATTTCATGGGAAACTGGCTGACTGAAATATGTTGTCAGGTCTGAAGCATCCAGAACATTTTCCATCAGTGAAGTCCAATTTTGTCTGGTAAAGAAAAAAAATTCTCATCCAGTAAAGAATTGTACATTTCAGCGATTTCTCATCAAAATGGTCCTTAGAGCTTCACACACGACATGCCGAGAAATCATTTTGGGAAAACTCAGCCTTTTATGCTGAATTGCAACAGCTGAAGACCACGTTATTAATTTTGCCTTCAGTCACTGCTAATTCAATATCAGAGTGGCTACTGAGTGAAATAATCCCAGGTGGATTGCCTTATCTGGACCTCTGGGCTAATACCTGCTCACCCCCATGGTAGTTTTGTTCTTAGAATAGAGAGATCAAGCAAGGAAACAGGCCCGATGCTCTCCCCTCCTCTCCGGCTCCACGCTTGGCCACCCGTTCACACTTGTTCCGCATTACCCTACTTCCTCATCCACTCCAGACACACAAGGGACAATTTTACTCAGGGCCAATTAACCTGCAAACCCGCACGTCTTTAAGATGTGATTGGAGAACGGAGCACCCGGAGGAAGCCTATGCTGCCACGGGAAGAACCTGCAAACTCCACCCGGACAGCATCCAAGGTCAGGTTTGTACCTGGGACTCTGGCTCTGCGAGACAGCAGCTCTACCCGCTGCACCACTGCGCCGCCCCTGGGCCACCTGCCCAGATGATAATGATCTTTCCCCAGGTGTGCAGGCACCTTACAACTTAGCTTTCTAACCAAACTACTGCAGTGAAGAAGGAATATGAGTGGGTCATAAAACTCCACAAGGGGAATGATCGTACAGTTGTGATTCTGGATGCTGAGCATCCAGAGATGGAGACTATTAATCTGGACAAGTGGTTTTAAATCCCATCATGGCTGCTGAAGAAGTTCATTGCAAATAATTAAATGGCAAGGAAATCTGAAATATAATGTTTCTCTCGCTGACAGTGAGCAGCGCGGTGGCGCAGTGGTAGAGTTACTGCCGTACAGCGCCTGAGACCCGGGTTCGATCCTGACTACGGCTGCTGCCCGTACAGAGTTTTCACATACATATAAATATGTTACACTGAATTTTCAGGCTCTTATTCTACTTTCATCCATATCAATCTGGAATGCACCTCCTGAGAAACTGGTGGAGTCAAGGCCCTGTCTCACTAGGCGATTTTGTTCGGCGACTGCTGGCGTCGTATCAGGGTCGCCAAAAGATTTTGAACATTTCAAAATCCAGCGGCGACAAAAGAAATGTTGCGACACTTGAAAAAACACCGCGCGCCAATACGTCATCACGCCGCATCTCGCCGCAAATTTTGCGGTGACCTAATACGTCAGTCAATGATGCCGGCAGTTGCCGGAAATATTGCCAAGTGGGACAGGCCCTTTAGTTATATCATTGAAGCAGTATCTGGACTCGCACTTGAACAGCCAAGTACTGTAGGCTGTGAACTACAGTAAATGCTGGTAAATGGATTAGTATAGATAACGTTTTTAATGTTCAGCATAGACATATTACCGCCCACTACGCAGACATCAGTCTGAAGAAGCTTCTCGTCACTCATTCCTTCTCTCCAGAGATGCTGCCTGTCCCGCTGAGTTACTCCAGCATTTGTGTCTGTCTCATGCCTGGTTTAAACCAGCATCTGCAGTTCTTCCCCACACATTTGGCCTGAAGGACCTGTATCCACGTTGTATGATTCTATGATCTTATAAAAGAGATGGAGGATTTAGATTCCTGCTGGGATAAAGAGGCCAAAGTGTTTTGGTGCTCATGGAGCAAAGATTTCAAGGCTCCCTCTCTTTCCCCTCACAAGATGGACTTGTCAAAGCACCAGGACCATACGCTCAGCTGGCTATGGACACCTGCAGAGCACAAGCAAACTGGTAGTAATCCTTGTAGTAAGTGTGTTATTCTTCAAGGGTGTTATCGACAGGTTTTTGGAAGGAGCAAATTTAAGTGAAACAAGGAAAAGGAAATCACCGCACAACCATCTGAATCCAATTTCCTCACACAAGAAGCACCTAGAGATATGGACTCAACTAAACCTTTGGAAATAGACACAAAATGCAGGAGTAACTCAGCGGGTTAGGCAGCATCTCAGGAGAGAGGGGATGGGTGACGTTCCTTCTTCAGTCAAGAGGGGAGGGAAACTAGAGATATGGAAGGTTTACAAAGAGCATGTCAGGTGTGAAAAGGACAGATCAAAGCAGACGATGATCAAGGAAATGCACAATGGTTGATTGTTGGCTGAGGGGAGGTGACAATGAGGCATGTAAACAGTAAAAATAATCAGGAGGACAGCAAAAGTATTAGGAGAACCAGGGTGAGGGAGGGACGGAGAAAGAGTGGAGGAGGCACTGGACAGAAAGATCAGTGTGAGAATAGGAGGGGGAGTTAAAGTGTTTAGCGACTGGGAGATTGTGTAGGCTCAGGTGGACTGAGAGCAGGTGACAACATTTGGAAATGTTAGGTGCAGCGCAGTTCAGTGCAATGGATATTCATTGAACTTAAGGGCCTGTCCCACTTGGGTGTCATTTGCGAGTCACACAGATGGTGCGCAGAGATTTTGTACATCCCCAAATCCTGGGGCGCCGCGCGCAACCGTGCGTCACTGCCTACATCTGCAGGCACCATGCGTGCGTAATGCACACCATGTGCAGATCACGTGGGCAGCACGACGTGATGTGCGCATGGTATTCATTACGCACGTATCGTGCGTGGTTGTGCGTCGTGAATGATGTCGCGTAAATGACGCCAGAGTGGGACAGGACTTTAAAGTTTGTGAGTTCCAGCAAGAGAACTGAAAATGACTTGGTACTAGGGTTTGAGATCCATTCAGAGGACCTCAAATTGCTCTCAGGAGCAATGAATGAACTCACTGTTTACACACAGCGTTATTATGGTACAGAACACATAGTCAGTGCATTTAACTCCATAATGCAAGTCTGAAGTCTACCGTTTGGTATTTACAGCAATTTGAACACAATCACGCCCTTCAGCTTCCATTGTAAAGAAAAATCATATGGTAGTTTTTAAGATTTTCTTCTGGCAACATTCTCGATAATTATGTCAAAAAATTGCTGCATAAATATAACTTAATTCACGTTCTCGGGTCATGCCAAGGCACATTACAACCAACACTGCAATTTTGCAAAGTGCTGCCAAGATTGTAATGTGGTGCAAATAATGACACAAAGTGCTGAAATAACGGGGCTTAAGTGAAAAGAGTTGCAGCCTGTGTTGTGTCTCTAGCCAGTCACGTATTGTCTTTGCGCTGACTGGTTAGCACGCAACAAAAGCTTCTCGCTGTACCTCGGTGCTTGTGACAATAGACTAAACCCGCTCACTAACTCACTAGTCGAACTGAAAGACCAAGAAATGATTGGCTCATGCACAAAGATTCTTGATTAGTACGGGTGTCAGG
Source organism: Leucoraja erinaceus (assembly GCF_028641065.1). Taxonomy (NCBI): domain Eukaryota; kingdom Metazoa; phylum Chordata; class Chondrichthyes; order Rajiformes; family Rajidae; genus Leucoraja; species Leucoraja erinaceus. The sequence continues at coordinate 23,031,648 of NC_073407.1, forward strand.
GGTCATGGGGAGAAGGCAGGAGAATGGGGTAAGGAGGGAGAGATAGATCAGCCATGATTGAATGGCGGAGTAGACTTGATGGGACAAATTTCCTAATTCTGCTCCTATAACTTATGAACTTATGAAAATCAAAGTGTTAGTGCTGGTCACTCAGGAAAAGACAGAGAAATGAATAGTAGGGCAGAAAGGGAGAGTGTGTTGCAAATTTAGAAGGATGTTGCCAGGACTTGAGGGAGAGGTTGGGCAGGCTGGGACTTTATTCTGTGTCGTGCAGGAAGCTGATGGGTGATCTTATAGAGATGTATAAAATCATGAGAGGAAGAGACAGGGCAATGAACGCACAGTCTTTTACCCAAGGCAGGGGAATCATTAACTAGCAGGCATAGGTTTATGGTGAGAGTGGAAACATTGAATACAAACCTTAGAGGCAACTTTTTCAACACAGAGGGTGGAACCAGCTGCCAGAGGAGGTAGTTGAGACAAGTACATTAACAATAGTTGTACAATCTTTGGACAGGTACATAGATGGGAAAGGGATATGGGCCAGACACGGGTAAATGGGACTATCTTAGAGGCAGCCAATTTCACCGACATACCTCTATGTCGTTACATAGAAACATAGAAACATAGAAAATAGGTGCAGGAGTAGGCCATTCGGCCCTTAGAGCCTGCACCGCCATTCAATATGATCATCCAACTCGGTATCCTGTACCTGCCTTATGTCCACATCCCCTGATCCCTTTAGCCACAAGGGCCACATCTAACTCTCTCTTAAATATAGCCAATGAACTGGCCTCAACTACCTTCTGTGGCAGAGAATTCCACAGATTCACCACTCTCTGTGTGAAAAATGTTTTTCTCATCTCTGTCCTAAAAGACTTCCCCCTTATCCTTAAACTGTGACCCCTTGTTCTGGACTTCCCCAACATCGGGAATAATCTTCCTGCATCTAGTCTGTCCAACCCCTTAAGAATTTTGTAAGTTTCTATAAGATCCCCCCTCAATCTTCTAAATTCTAGCAAGTACAAGCCGAGTCTTTGGAGCATGGGAGGAGTCCGAAGATCTCGGAGAAAACCCACGCGGTCACGGGGCGAACATACAAACTCCATACAGATGCTGTAAGGCAGCAACTCTACCGCTGCGCCACCATGCCACCCGTTGTGGCAGCATTTGTATATATATATATCACTCTGACCGCCTTCAGTCACAATGTTACTGCAACAGCTAGGTGTAGAAGATGAATTTTAGTTCAGCCACACGAATGATCATTACTGCTCAGGACTACTTAAAAGGGATCCAGCGTCTTACATCAACCGGAAAAAGAGTTTGAGGTGCATTTTCATCGGACTTATGTTTTGATTGCAGGGCGTACTTGGATGTAAACGACCTGAGGAACATCCTGAAGCTGGATGGTGCAACGCATCTCAACGTATTCTTCGCCAATTCTTCGGATGAAGAGCTAGCCGGGTTTGCTACATGGCCATGGAATAAAGAAGCCCTCACACATCTAGGTAGTTTACGGGTCATTTCCAAAGTAACATTTGTTTCTCTTTTCTTTTCATTTTGATCATTCATTTTGCTGCCAATCCATTCATTTTGTTCTGCCTCAATAACAAGACATCCAAAGGCTTTTAGGCAGACATATGAACGAGTAGGAAATTTAGGAGGCTTTTGGATAGATACATGTTCATACATCTTAAACTCCCTGCTTGTTCATACATGACCATGCAAGAATGTGATCTTTGATCCGACTTTGCTGGCTTTACCTTGCACTAAACGTTATTCCCTTATCATGTATCTGTACACTGCAAATGGCTCGATTGTAATCATGTATTGTCTTTCCGCTGACTGGTTAGCACGCAACAAAAGCTCTTCACTGTACCTCAGTACACGTGACAATAAACTAAACTGATGTGCATGGAATGCAGGAATATGGACCAGATGAAGGTAGAGGAGAATAATATCTTGGCATCATATTTGGCATGGACATTGCGGGCCGAAGGTCCTGTTCCTGTGTCGGGATTATCTATGTCCTAAATTCCATAAATTGCCAGGCCTTCCATCACAGTTATGTGATGGATGTTTATGTAAAATGTAATTATGTTGTGTCTGGGGTCTATTTGTGTGTAATGTATGGCTGCAGAAACGGCATTTCATTTGGACCTCCAGGGGTCCAAATGACAATTAAATAGACTATTGACTATTGAGATTAAGAGAACAGTAGGTGAGAAAAGGCTCAATCAGACATTGTTCTAAAGGTAGACACAAAGAGCTGGAGTAACTCAGCGGGACAGGCAGCATCTCTGGAGAGATGGAATGGGTGACGTTTCAGGTCGAGACCCTTCTCCAGACCAGTCAGGGAAAAGGGAAACGAGAGATATAGACGGTGATGTAGAGAGATAAAGAACAATGAATGAAAGCTATGCGGAAAAGTAACGATGATAAAGGAAACAGGCCCTTGCAGTTTGTTTTGATATGACAGCACAGTTTGAGATCAACTTTCAGCCATGCCTCAAGCACACCTCCAGATTCAGGGACAGTTTCTTCCCAGCTGTTCTCAGGCAACTGAACCATTCTACCAACAACTAGATAGCAGTCCCGAACTTGTATCTACCTTATTGGACTATCCTTGATCGGACTTTGTTGTGCTTTACCTTGCACTAAAAATGATTCCCTTTATCATGCATCTGTGCCGTGCGAATGGCTCGATTGTAATCATGTATTGCCTTTCCGTTGGCTGGTTGGCACGCAACAAAAAGCTTTTCGCTGTACCTTGGGACACGGCACAATAAACTAAACTGAGAACTGGGAACAGCAGCGAGGCTCATGGCAGTGAGCTGACTTACTGGGTAGACGCTTTGGAAAGAGTTGCCGCAACTTTATAAGGCTGGATTGTTTTAATGGGGGGGAAGGGGCCAGTAACCTCATGGAAAGCTGAGGGGGAGGGGAATGCTCCTGGGATAGATGAAGTTAGCATTGCAGGCGGCAATTTGCAAAGAGTCACAGAATGCCATGTGGTGAACCAATAGATACACCATCCCAAACCTCCAAGTACAGTCAGAGCAGCTAAACAAAAGGGAGCCTGGCCGCTTCCCATCAGCTGATATCCTCCCTGCAGATCTGCCCAATTATTCACAATTTCCTTGCGTTTCTTCACGAGCTGAGATTGGATAAAAATGGTGACATAAAAACGCTAACAGAACAGGGCGGCATGGTGGCGCGACGGTAGAGTTTTCCCCTTACAGCGTCAGAGACCTGGGTTCGATTCTGACTACGGGTGCTAGTATCTGTATGGAGTTTTTTGTACGTTCTCCCCATGATCTGCGTGGGTTTTCTCCGGGATCTCCGGCTTCCTCCCACACTACAAAGACGTACAGGTTTGTAGGTTACCGGCAATTGGGTTTGGAAAACTTGTGTGTGTAGGATAGTGTTAGTGTGCGGGGATCGCTGGTCGGACTGGAGCCGGTGGGTCGAAGGGCTTGTTTCCGCGCTGTATCTCTAAACTATACTTTCTGGTTGTGCACCAAGGTGGCATTGTCCTGAATCCTTCGTTCTACGGCATCCCTGGACACACCCACACCATGATCCATGAAATCGGCCACAGCCTTGGGCTCTACCACGTGTTCAAGGGGATCTCTGAGATTGAATCCTGTTCTTAGGGCGAGTGAACTCGTACCGTGTGACAGTGCTTTAACTTCAAGTACCTCTTTCGTTCCATCTCCCTCTGCCCTAATCGCCCCACCGCTCCATCGTTCAACACACCTGAACACCTAACTAACACAACCAAAACCGGGACAGAACAAAAGCCGCAAGGTGCCCCAAGTGGCCCCTACTCACGGCCAGTCCGCCTGACAATTAATTTCAACCCACCATCTCCTCCGAAAACCCTCTGTTAATCGGCCTTCTAAACAAAGAAGACTAAGTGTATCAAAGAGCATCAAAAACCAAACAAACAACAAATAGACCCAATCAATACCCTCGCCAAAACAACAAAAAAACAAAGGTCAAACTGACGATTAACCCACATCAACAACACATAGGTAGACGTGACAAGGCAAGAAATAGGGGATAAGGGAATGGGCAAAGGGCAGGTAAAAGATAAAGATATATCTGAATGATCAAAAATGCGATCAGTCTTGAGGTAAAAAGACCAAATAAGGTGAACAAAACTTTCAAATAAAAAAAGAACGAGACGAAATAGAAAAAACCAGTCTAAACAAAACCACGGAACCTTACACGCTCTCAATGAATAAAAGATTTATTCTGGAGTGAACCAGGTCCAACATAAGGGTCATATCGGAGGTCAAGCATGCGTGAATGATCCTACAGAGGATCACACGCATTTTATGAATGAGGAGAGAATTGACCAAAAGAAAGAAAGAGTCTGGGGTTGGAAATGTCTAGAAAAACAAAATAAACAGATCAAAAAGACACAAAATAAAAGAATAAAAGGGGGGTACTACCGCGGAAAGTCAATCGGAAGGAAATTGCAAGTGTGCAGGAAAAAACGCATCAACGGTGAGAGGGCTAGAAAAAAAAGTAAATCGGAGGGCGCAAGAGGCCTTCTGCCTAGGAACACACCGTGACGGGGACTCCCCGGGGGCTGCATCTGCGGCAACCACAGCCAGAGGCCTACGAACATATGAACAACACCTGGAAAGAAAAAATGTGCTAAAAAGAGAGAGGTACAAAGTAATACAGACCGATGTGTAATGTAGACGGAGATATAGAGCGGCTTGTCACGAGGTGCCTGAGTATGAAAATACGATACCACAGAGTGGCAGAGGCTCAGCAGAAGAAAGGGCACGAGTAGAACCCTCATGACGGGAGAGCATGCATATTACGGGGGGGCACTGGAGTCTCAAGGGGTATTGGACATAAGACGGCAGGAGGCACCAAATTTCCAGAGAGGAAAGAATGGACGGATGAGAGGGCCAACTTGGGGCAAAAAAACCCCGGAATTAGTGTTAGAAATAATAGGAGAATCCAAAGGTGACGCTCGAAGACCACATGCTTGTGAACGGGGCGCCGGAGAACAAAGCCCGTTCGAGATTGACTCCCGTTGTTGCCGTGTAGTTATTGATGCAGAGCCAAAGAGTTAATTAGAACCACGAAAAAAGGCCGTAACCGGGAAGTGGGGTCCAGCTACGTGACTGGGGCGGCACGCCGTGGGGTGGGGGGTCCCAGGTGTGGTAGGGGTTCAATTTAAGGGAGAAGGCAGGCATAGTTAAAGAAAGAAAGCGAGGTCGAGCCAGGATTGTCGCTGGCACTACTGATGGCTCGAAGGCCCTAACAGGCTGCCCGACGCGACAGAAACTCGCCCCAGCAGAAGTCTAGTAACATGAGTGGTGTCTTGGGGAGCACATGTGGGTGGAGGCTGGAGGGAGGTTTAGGTGTGTCGGGAGTGGATGTCACTGGTACCGATACAGAGGAGTGGGGGTGTTGCGCGAACCACCGGGGGGTGAACTAAAGTATAAGAACAACCGGCATTCTGAAACGCAAGTACAGCAAAAATGGAGAACCACCCCGGGTCCCGCACAGACAAAAAAAAGGGAAGATTGAGTGTCAACGTGCGGGTGGCGGGGCGTTTCCCGTCAACAACAACAGTCGTGCACAAGGGCAAAAAGGCCGTGGCGGGGAGAGAGTGGGCGAGGTGGGAAGGGCGAAGAGGCGTGCCACGTCAGAAAACACCAACGCAAAGAGGTATAGCCGTTACGTACGTCTGCTGGGGGACGGACCCGAGGCCCCAGACAACATAACACATACAAGAAAATCCAGACTAGCAAAAAAACATATACTACTAATGTACGGGTGGGCGTGGTCGAAAACCTGCCAGAAAAGGGAACAACCAACAAAAGGCCGGGGGGAGCGGTGGGGGGGGCATGGGCTTCAGAGAACCACGTGCGTGTCTCCATAGGGTGACGGAAAGCGGTGCGTTAAAAACCGAGCCAAGGCAAAAGAGGTGGCACAGGCAAAGCGGGAAACAAATGCGACGGGGGGAGGGCGTGTGCAGCACACACGCAGTGAAGAAGAAAGCACAGAGGAATAGTGTGTGTGTGAGCGGTTGGTTGGGGTGGGGCTTGGTGCCCGTAGAGCAGCCTGAGGCAGGGCGGGACGCAACGCGGCGCACCTATTCGCTTATTCGCCAGGGGAGGAGCTGGGTCCGGAGCGCGGCGGCCGATTACCTAACAGGGGGTCGAGCGGGGAGTCGGACGGGTCGCCACAGGTCGGCGATGGGAGGGGGGGGGGTCGGAGGGACAACCATGCGAGGCTGTCTCCGCATATGTGGAAATATAGGCCGCAAAGGGGCGCCAAGATGGTGAAATGCGAGAGGTCGCCGGCAGCGTAGGTTAAAGATAACAAAACGACGGGACTAGGACAGACCCAAAGCGGGTGCGGGACGCCCGGACTAGCAGCAGGCGGGGAAGAAGGGTGACTATTCAGGTCGAGACCAACTCTCAAACAGGAAAGAACAAAAGGAAAAGGCATCACCTAAAAAAGAGGGCAAGCAAAAGGGGTAAAATAACTGGATTCAGACTTCTACAGAGTCCTCGACAAGAGGATACAGGTGATTATTAGCGTGTCGTCAGAGGTGTTGTAGTGTAGAAGGCATCGAGTAATGCGCACCCCGTTGAGAGGAGACGAGGGTACGACACTGCAGGATGCCCACACATTGAGGCCCGGAGTGAGACTAAGAAATGGGCAAAGATCGGGCCCCATTCTCTGCTGCCTATCTTCGCCGCATAACCCCTGCGCACGCCGCACAAGGCTGGTGCAAAATCGCTCGGAATCTACCTCGTCTGCCAAGTTACAAAACTATCGCACTGCATATTTGGGCCTTCCACGCTCACGACTATGGTAGCCTAGCATGATCCCACAGATCACTCGAGAGGTATGGCAACATAACCCTAACCAGTTTGGTACGGCACCCTAGATGAACCATGAATTTGTCATCTTAGAGCCAGTACACTTGGCCAACCTTTTCACCGAACTGGACGTAGAAGGGGAGGGGCAGTTTCGGCACAATGGAGTGGTCCATATTGAGAGAAGCTGTGGGGATATCTCTACCGATTTCTGCGGTCATTCATCTACTTCCTTTGCTCCTAGTGGCACAGCAGTTCAGAGTAGGCTCCTGTACACTGGCACACCGCGGACTTCATCAATGGGTCCCACTCAAACAAGCCGTAAATTCCCAAGAGTTGGTACTTTTTAAATTTTACAAATATGTCGTTAGTAAAGTTATTTTCCTTGGTCGCAGATTTTTGCCACGTTTTCGAACGGTGGGTGGTGTAATGATTGACTCAGATGTTACTTCACAGTCTGTTGGGGTGTGCTTGGGGTGGCAAGGGAGGTATAGTGGGTCTACGATGGAGACACAACAGCCTGCGCACGATCTGGGGGAGTGTGGATTGGGACAGTGTTATACAAATAGATAGAGCGATACAGAGCAGGAAAGTTTACTATGAAGCCTGTTGCCTTGGTTTATCAGCAACTAAGATTACAGATAAGTTGCACAAGTTATGCTTTTATATATTCTTTTGAGCGCGAGAAGGTTAAGGGGGGACTTGCGTAGTCAGCAGTGTGCTGACTGTACAGAGACAAGATGAGTGTAAGAGGAAGAAGACCGGGTCAGGAAGCCATGTGGACAAGCTTTTTCCTGCCACTGAGAGTAGGTAAGATTCAGAACCAGAGGACATGACATGAGATTGATGAACACCGGCCGTTTAGGGGATGTAAGCGATAATTGGGAACTTCTTACTCAGAGTTTTGGAGGCGAGTTGTATAGGGAATGTGAGCTTCCAATGGAATGCTTGGGAAAGCAGCGGGTTCGATCTTGTCCGATTTACAGGTGAGTTATTGGATTATGGTATAAGTGAACGCGAAAGGCGAAAGTGGGGAAAAAGAAAACAAATGGTCGCCCGGCAGGTAACAATGGCTAGATAGGGAAGGTCAGAAGTGTTCGTAACCACGACTGTCAAGGGCCGAGATGGCAGGAAGAAGTGGACTAGTAAGGCCCACCCCGTTGTCAACGCGGGGACACATCGTAAGGCAAATGTGCTGCTAACGACACTGTATGACATCAGCGTCGAGGACCTCAGCCAAGGAGGCGAAGTGAGTTACAGAATCCGTGCAGATGGTATAAGGGAAGCAATTGATCAGAGTCGAGGAGCTCAAAATAACACGGGGCAGCACGGCGGCGCAGAGGTAGAGTTGCTGCCTTACAGCGCCATAGACCCGGGTTCGATCTGAACTACGGGTGCTGTCTGTGCGGAGTTTGCACGTTCTCCCCGTGACCTGCGTGGGTTTTCTCCAGTATCTCTGGTTTCCTCCCACACTCAAAGACGTACAGTTTTGTAGGTTAATTGGCTTGGTAAAATTGTAAACTTGTTCTTGGTGTGTGTAGGGTAGTGTTGGTGTGCGGGGATCGCTGGTCGGCGCGGACTCGATGGGCCGAAGGGCCTGTTTCCGCGCTGTATCTCTAAACTAAATTAAATTAAATTAAACATTATGTCAATAACAGGGAAATTATTATTGGCCCAGAACTTGCTGCTGACAAAACTATGTGTGACCTTTACGGGGTTAATTGTCGGCAAAGTGGGAAAAATCCATTGGTGGGGAGCGAGAGATTTAGCCAATGAATTGGAAAAGGAAAATATTCAGTGATTTGTGCTTCACTTACAAAAGTCTTAACTTGTTATGAGCTTTCCGGATTCGCACAATAATTGGGCATTAATTTGTCCACGAATAACTAATTATTAAATTTGTTAGTTAATTTTATTTTATTTCAATAAAATTAACCCTTTTAAACCATTATAATATATTAACCATTATATTTAATAATTAACCCTTCAATGCATTGATATTAATGGATAAACAGTAACATAAAGCATTTTGGAAGATATCCCATGTCCTCAGAGGAGGCAGGTTCTCTGGATGCTCTCAAGAGAGAGCTGGATAAGTCTCTTAAAAATAGCGGAGTCAGGGGATATGGGGAGAAGGCAGGAACGGGGTACTGATTGGGGATGATCAGCTGTGATCACATTGAATGGCGGTGCTGGCTCGAGGGGCCAAATGGCCTACTCCTGCACCTATTGTGTATTGTCTATTGTCCAGGCATGATATAGATGCACTCTTTAGCTCAAGGCACGTCAATGGACAAGTAAATGGATAGGACTGGTTTGGATGGTGATTGGGCCAAAGGTAGGCAGGTGGGACTAGTGTAGATGGGAAAGCATGGTCAAGTTGGGCCGAAGGGCTGGTTTTCACACTGCATGACTCCATGACTTGTATTGAATGCTCCTGTCCCTGCTTCTTGCAAAACGTACTGATACGGGATCTTTTATTATTTGACTTTGCCTTTTGAAACTCCCTCAGTGTGGTGGGATCAGTCTGTGATGCCTGCACAGAACATGGTGAACTTGTCCAGTATGCCTTCAACGCTTCTTCCCCAAGACCTTGTGATCCTTCCGGACATTGGAGCCCCAGAGAAGCAGAAGGTCAGTAACTGAAAAGATGCAAAACGTAAAAAGGCTGCCCTTTACCGCGAGGAAAATTGATTTAGGCTTGAGAAACTCAGCGGGTGAGGCAGCATCTATGGAGCGAAGGAATAGGTGATGTTTCGGGTTGAGACCCTTCTTCAGACTCCGAAGGAGTCTGAAGAAGGGTCTCAACCCGAAACGTCACCTATTCCTTCGCTCCATAGATGCTGCCTCACCCGCTGAGTTTGCTCCAGCATTTTTCGCTACCTTCGATTTTTCCAGCATCCGCAGTTCCTTCTTAAACATTGATTTAGGCTTGCTCCCTCTGATCTTGTAACCTTCACTCTCGGCTTCTCCCTCCTTCCTCCCCATTGCATAGCAGTATACGTGTTACTGTCCACTAACTGTGGCAGCTGGCAGGTAAGCTGTCAATAGACACTAAATGCTGGAGTAACTCAGCGGGACAGGCAACATCTCCGAAGAGAAGAAACGGTTGACGTTTCGGGTCGAGACCCTCCTTAAGCTGAAGGGTCGCACCCCGAAACGTCATCCATTCAATAGACAATAGGCAATAGACAATAGGTGCAGGAGTAGGTCATTCGGCCCTTCGAGCCAGCACCGCCATTCAATGTGATCATGGCTGATCATCCGCAATCAGTACCCCGTTCCTGCCTTCTCTCCCATATCGCCTGACTCCGCTATTTTTAAGAGCCCTATCTAGCTCTCTCTTGAAAGCATCCAGAGAACCGGCCTCGCCACTCTCTGTGAGAAAAAGTGTTTCCTTGTCTCCATTCTAAATGGCAAAATCCCTGCAGAAAGCACCCGTAGGTCAGGATTGAACCCGGGATGTCTGGCTCTGTAAGGCAGCAACTCGACCGCTGCGCCACCGTGCCACATCCTTTTCTCTCCTCTACAATTTCTCCAGATTTATGAAAACGTTTTATTTACGATCTAGAATTTATCCCTGGTTGGCAGTATAAATGTGCTATGAAGTTGCAACAGTGCATTGTGCGCTGACTCTGAAACTCTTTCAAGAGAAAAGCAATGAACTGATCAGACGTAGTTTAGTTTAGTTTATAGATACAGCGCAGATATAGCCCCTTCGGCCCACCGAGTCCACGCCAACCAGCGATCCCTGCACATTAACACTCTAAGGCCAATTTTAAATTGATACCAAGCCGATTTACCTACAAACCTGTACGTCTTTGGAGTGTGGGAGGAATCCGAAGATCGCAGAGAAAACCCACGCAGGTCACGGGGAGAACGTACAAACTCTGTACAGACAGCATCCGTAGTTAGGATCGAACCCGGGTCTCTGGCGCTGTGAGGCAGCATCTCTACCGCTGCGCCACCGTGCATCCCTTATAGGGAAAGGGACATAGACTTATAGGAAAGAGAATTATGAGAAAGCTCCCTGCCCAAAGAGTGTTGCCTGTCTATTCACTCCACAGATGCTGCCTGACCCGCTGAGTTCCTTCAGCAATTTGTGTTATGCTCAAGTTTCCAGCATCTGCTGTTACTTGCGTCTGTCCCTGCATTTCTAGTGTTCAAATTGACCAACCTCACCCTTGCTCCCATTTTCGTCGATATTTGTCATACTCGATCATTCTACCTCCCCTTAAAACTTCCTGCTCCCTTCTATTTATATCTCTTGGCACCATCTGTAAACTTGGATATTTAATGTTCTTCCCTCTTTCAACTTGTTAATAAATATGATGAAAAGTTTTGGCTCCAGAACAGGTCCCCGGGGAAAGCTTCCTGTCACATTCCACCAACTATTCACGACCACCAGAAACAAATACAGATACGTTCCTTTTGAATAAACATTGCTAGATTAATTTTGCGATCAGCGTTTCCCTTCTCAGCTGACTACTAATGCTCCGTCAGGTTATATCACGCCACACAAGGAGCAGAAAGACCATCCGATGGCGTCCCTGTCTCAGCCTGGCAATGATTTATCGAAACAGTACGAGTCTGAGGTGAGGGAAACAAAAACGCAATTGTGCAGCAAGTTGTGAGGAAAATCAATCACGGAAGACGTAAAGATGTCTCTCAACCAAATACTTAGCATCAGTGTGAAGTCGTTTACTGCCTGTCACATCCCAGCCACAATGGACTAAATTGTACAGTCGGTCCTGTGCAAATCACAGGGTTTGCACATTTCTGTTCATAAGTTCATAAGTGACAGGAGCAGGATTAGGGCATTCGGGTCAATGATGTCTGATCTATCTCTCCGTCCTAACCCCATTCTCCTGCCTTCTCCCCGATACTATTCAAGAACCTATCAATCTCTGCCTTAAAAACTTGATAACCCCAGAAGAAGGGTTTCGGCCCGAAACGTTGCCTATTTCCTTCGCTCCATAGATGCTGCTGCACCCTCTGAGTTTCTCCAGCACTTTTGCCTATCATATACTTGCATCTACATGAATGGTTTTTTTTAAAAGCTAGTTAATATGTAGGTAGCTGTTTTTTTTTTTGCATACAGAGTTATTTATTGCAAGTTGGCATATTTAGTTAGATAGTTAGATAATACTTTGGCTTTGGGCTTGGTTTTCTTAGTTTATCCTGGATTTATAGCACTTACTTTGTGTTTTAATTGTAACTACCTTAAAAAATATCCATTGATGGCCTCCACAGCCTTCTGTGGCAATGAATTCCACAGATACACCACAGATATGTTCATAGGTTTCATTTTTGCAAAGGTCCAAACTTTGCAGTTGCTAAATGCAGTAACTTTTTTTTAGTTTCAGGAATATCCTTTACTCATACTATATATGCCTTAAATGTAATTGCTGCCGATAGAAAATATTCCTTAGGTTTCCATAGGTATCCCTCTCTCTATATTCATTGTATCACCAATTCAATGCATTTTCTTACCATGCAATAACACTAGAAACTATTTCCACACTCCAAAGATGTGCATGTTTGTAGGTTAATTGGCTTCTGTAAATTGTCCCTAGGGTGTAGGATAGAACTAGTGTATGGGGTGATCGCTGGTCGGTGTGGCCTCGGTGGGCCAAAAGGCCGCATCTCTAAACTAAACTATACAAGACTCGCAGTGTTGGTAGGTCTATGGTACCTTGGCGGGAGCAGGTATCTGCCACCATTGAGGGTTGGAAGCATCACCTTGTGCAGGTGGGAACCTTTGGAAATGAGAAGGTTGGGAAAGACTACTCAACCTTTTCTCCCTTTTCACCATGCAGAGAATGTAACTAAGCCAGCTGAAAATGAACTTGGTCCACCTGACATGAATATTCATGGTTCCTAATTCCCAGATGATTTAAAAGAAGGAATATAACAACATATTTTTGTTTAGACTGATTGAGAAAAGTAAAGACAGGATGTAACAGCATCATGTGATAAGCCTAGATAGGCAACGAAGTGCTGGAGTAACTCAGCGGGTCAGTCAGCATCTCTGGAGATAAAGGAAATGTGACGTTTTGGGTTGGAACCCTTCTTCAGACTCCAACCCAAGGTTCCTCAGTTTCCGACCCGAAACATCACCCATACATTTTCTCCAGACATGCTGCCTGACCCGCTGAGTTACTCCAGCACTTTGTGCCTATCTTCGGTATAAACCAGCATCTGCAATTACTTCCTACATGTGTGATGAATCCCCTACTCTGGAATCTCTAGGTGTGGATTCATTCCTACATCTAACAACCCAAATGGATGTGTAGGAAGGAACTGCAGACGCTGGTTTCAACTGAAGATAAGCACAAAAAGCTGGAGTAACTCAGCGGGTCAGGCAGCATCTCTGGAGAAAAGTGATAGGTGATGTTACGGGTCGAGACCCTCCTTCAGAAGAAGGGTCTCGACCTGAAACATCACCTATTCCTTTTCTCCGGAGATGCTGTCTGTCCTGAGTTTTCAAGAGGGAGTTAAATTTAGCCTAGAGCTAATGGAATCAAGGAATATGGGGGGGAAAAGCTGGAATGGGGCACTGATTTTGGATGATCAGCCATGATCATATTGAATGGTGGTGCTGGCTCAAAGGGCCGAGTGGCCTACGCCTGCACCTATTTTCTATGTTTATGTCTATGAGTTCTTCAGAAGAAAGGTCTCGACCCGAAACATCACCTATTCCTTTTCTCCAGAGCTGACCCACTGAGTTACTCCAGTCTTTTGTCTCTATCCAAATGGATGTGACTGCTCCATCTGGAACCAGTGCTTTGTGTCCAACTTGGACAGTATGGTGAGACTGCTGAGAACTCGGTTCCAATCAGATGCATATTTGAACACATTCTAAGTAAGGTTTAACACTTTGCTCGGGGTCCCTTAAGGAACACACTGCATTGGAATCCAAGGAGGAATAGCATGCGCCATTTGTGCAAAACTAGGCTAGCGTGCATTAAACTTCAAACACGCAATTGGCAGCAATTAAAGCAACAATTGCTCTCTGGCATCTATCTTGTTTGGAAAGGAATCTGTTCTTTTCTGCTGGGGCGATCACTTTGTACATTCTTCATGCTCCCCCCCCCCCCTTTCAGTGGCCCCACATTACTCTTCAGTTGAAACGCATTATAAGTTAACACAATAAATGAGGGACAAATAAATCAAACACAGGGAAAATAAACAGTAAGATGAGAGAAAATAAATATTTCCTAAAAATGAATAGTTGGTGCAGAAAATAATAAGTTTAGTGGCCATAGGATACACGCATCGAATATCAACCATTCATCTTTCTGACCACACTGTGCATTAATATACCGATTGAAATGGGAGGAAACTTATCAACTGAATCATGCTGTGAATATTTATATAGATATTTAGCAGTTGAAGCATTGCAAACATTTCTCGTTGGATGGAACGTGAAAACCATGTGTCAAGTCGTACAATAATGTTAACCCTCAATTTGACAAGCATTTAGCCCAGCCCATATCCAAACAAGGAATACAGGGCAGCACGGTGGCGCATCGGTAGAGTTGCTGCCTTACAGTGCCAGGGTCCCTAGTTCGATCCTGACGACAGGTGCTATCTGTGCACAGTTTCGTACATTCTCCCCGTGACTGCGTGGGTTTTCCCCAGGTGATCTGGTTTCCTCCCACAACCCAAAGACGTACAGGTTTGTAGGATAATTGGTTTTGGTAAAGAAAAAATGTACGTTGTAAGTTGTCCCTAGTGTGTAGGATAGTGCAGGTGTACAGGGATCGCTGGTCGGCACGGACTCGGTGGGCCAAAGGGCCTGTTTCCGCGCTGTATCACTAAACCAAACTAAAGTAAACAAAGCATAGTTGGGATAGAAGATAGACAGAAAGTGCTGGAGTTACTCAGCGGGTCAGGCAGTATCTCTGGAGGAAAGGGATAGGTAATGTTTTGGGTCGAGATTCTTTATCAGATTTGGCCTGATGAAAGGTCTCGACCCGAAACGTCATCTACTCCTTTTCTCCACAGATACTGCCTGTCCCGCTGAGTTACTCCAGCTTAATTGTCCACTGCATATCATGTTGTTACTTGCGAGCAAAGCACCAAGGCAAATTCCTTGTATGTATACATTCTTGGCTAATAAAATGTATTCAATTCAATTGTGTCTACCTTTGGTATAAACCAACATCTGCAGTTCCTCCTTGCACAGTAGTCGAGACACATTTATTCTCATTAATCGCTGGGACGGTTTCACTTTTTTGCTTTAAATGTTTTTTGTCCAGGACCCCCTGATGTAGAACAACCTTGTGAAAACTGTGTGAAAACATGGAGCCCGGATGCTGGTGTTGATGTGAAGACGGTCCCTCCGAGCTGTCCAGAAGCTCAGGGCTGCTACCTGGAATTGGAGTTCCGCCACGCATTGATTCCCGACTCCCTGACGGTCTGGGTCACCTTTATTGAAGACGACACTCACGAAGCCATCCACAATATCAAGCTGCTGACAGTGAGCGGAAAGGAAATCTCGCTCGGGGCCCAGAAAGTCTTCTGCGATGTCCCCATCACCCTCAAGCTCATGGTGACGGAGGAGGTCTACGCCGTGCGGCTCTACACCCTCGACGAGCATCTGGAAATCGATGCTGCTATGCTGACGTCAGCACCGCACAATGTTTTATGCGGAGAATGTCGAGCCATCCGGTACAAGATCCACCGCCATCCACCGTTCCAGCAGGGAGCCACCGTCACGGTGACCGACTTGAGCAGGAAATTTGAAGATGTGTAAGTACACAAGTCAACTTTGTTCACACCATTCACTACCTGCTTCATGTTTCTTGTGCCAAAGACTTGTTCGAGTCCAGGCTCAGAGCCAGGTTTACTCAAATGAAAGAAGGTCCATGGGTACGGGGCAAGTAAGGCAGTAACACTTTCATTGGAAAGGAGTACCTTTCCGACCTTCCTGAAGAGTTATTTTATGCAGTTTTACATTTTATCGTCCCAAAATTACGGACGGCACGGTGGCGCAGCGGTAGAGTTGCTGCCTTACAGCGCCAGAGACCCGGGCTCGATCCCGGCTATGGGTGCTGTCTTTACGGAGTTTGTACGTTCTTCTGCGTGGGTTTTCTCCGAGATATCGGTTTCCTCCCACACACAGCGAAGACGTACAGGTTTGTAGGTTAATTGGCTTGGTATAAATGAAAAAATTGTCCCTCATGTAGGATAGTGTTAATATGTGCGGATATCTGGTTCGCTCTGACTCGCTGGGCCAAAGGGCACGTTTGCGCGCTGTATCTCTGAACGAAACTGAACTAAAATTACAATCCTTTCCTTTTCTCTCGTACTTTGTTAGAAGTTATGAAGCCATCACCAGTGACATAACTCACAGAAGTTAAGATTGCAGATCATTTGATAGTGGAATCCCAAAATTAGGAACATTTCTTTTTGAAACCTAAGTGCAGTAAATGGAACTTAATCCAACTTGGAAGAGTGACAGTGGCGATTATCATTAAACTTCTAAGATTCCAAAGCATCTTCCAAAGATAAATGGTCTCAGCTTTTTTTAATAAACCATTCACATCTCCTCAATGTAACCCAGATGAATACTTATTGAATGCACTGGGTCATCCAGACTAGTATTGTGCATTGGCTTTGCATGAGGAGTGCATGAAGATATGATCAGTGACAAGTTTGCTGAACTGCTAATGTATTCTTTCTGCCTTCGCTTTAGAGGAAACAGTCATGATTGTGTTGCTGATATTTAGTGTCGGCCGGTAGACTTGTCAACTTATTTTGCACCTAAATGATTCCTTCCGAAACGGAACCTGGGCCACTCATGCCTCAAATGTACCCCCTTCATACTTCATCCCTCCTATGTTGGCCACCAGGTGAATAGGAAGGAACCAAATGGATTTGCAGATCTTCTGCTTGTCGAGTCCACACACAGGATTAGAAGTTGTTCAGCCAGAGCTGAACACAAGTCTTGGCATCTGCATACAACGGTGCCTGTCTTGTGGCTTCTTGTGTTTCTTGTGGGTGGTGGAAACAGGGCCGTGACGTGAACGCTCTTTCCTTGACCCCGATTTGCAGATGATTCAGCAGCATAGACGTTGAGGCAAATTCATTGCTTTTAGGTTGTAATTACTTTGCGCTCCATGATACTAACCTGATGAATTGTATTTATACAAAACGGAACAAATGTCAAATTTAAAAGATTGGACAAAAACGTACGGAATCAACCAAGTGAAAAGCCAAACACAGGAAAGCCCAATGTACTGGAACAGTTCAGTGGGTCAGGCAGCATCTATCGAGGATATGGACAGGTGATGTCTATGGGCAGGATCCTTCTTCAGTCTGAAGAAGAGCCTTGACCTGAAACATCGCTGAGTTTGAAAACGTCTTTAGAATTTTTTGATTTTAGAATTTAGAGACACAGCATGGAAACAGGCTCTTCGGCCCATCAAGTACGTGCCGAGCAGCGATACACGGACTCCAGCACTTTCCGAAACACACTAGGGACAATTTACAATTTTACCCAAGCCAAATATCCGACAAACACGTATGTCCTTTGGTGTGTGGGAGGAAACCAGAGCACCTGGAGAAAACCCACAACGTGGTCACGGGGAGAATGTACAAACTCTGCACGGACAACTCACGTAGTCAGGATCAAGCACGGCTCTCTGGCGCTGCAAGCGCTGTAAAGTAGCAACTCACCTGCTGTGCCACAGCTTGAATGGAATTCTAATAGAGTACATAGACTGCACCAGAGGTCAATAGACAATAGGTGCAGGAGCAGGCCATTCGGCCCATTCGAGCCAGCACTGCCATTCAATGTGATCATGGCTGATCATCCCCAATCAGTACCCCGTTCCTGCCTTCTCCCCATATCCCCTGGCTCCGCTATTTTTAAGAGCCCTATCTAGCTCTCTCTTGAAAGCATCCAGAGAACCCGCCTCCACCGCCCTCTGCGGCAGAGAATTCTACAGACTCACCACTCTCTGTGAGAAAAAGTGTTTCCTCGTCTCCGTTCTAAATGGCTTACTCCTTATTCTTAGACTGTGGCCCCTGGTTCTGAACTCCCCCAACACCGGGAACATGTTTCCTGCCTCTAGTGTGTCCAAGCCCTTAACAATCTTATATGTTTCAATAAGATTTCCCTCTCATCCTTCTAAACTCCAGCGTGTACAAGCCCAGCTGCTCCATTCTCTCAGCATATGACAGTCCCGCCATCCCGGGAATTAACCTTGTAAACCTACGCTGCACTCCCTCAATAGCAAGAATGTCCTTCCTCAAATTAGGGGACCAAAACTGCACACTATACTCCAGGTGTGGTCTCACTAGGGCCCTGTACAACTGCAGAAGGATCTCTTTGCTCCTATATTCGATTCGTTATAAAGGCCAAAATGCCATTCGCTTTCTTCACTGCCTGCTGTACCTGCATGCTTACTTTCATAGACTGATGTACAAGGACCCCCAGATCCCGTTGTACTTCCCCTTTTTCCCAACTTGACGTCAAGATCGAACTAGGGTCTCTGGTGCCGTGAGGCAGCAACTCTACCACTGCGCCACTGTTAAAAAGATCCCACACAGGTGGTTCGGAGATACACCTGGGATCCCAGCCAATATTAATCTCTCGTTCAACATCATTAATAAAAATCAACTTATTAGGTTGCTGCTTGTGACATCTTGCTGGGTGGCATGTGACCACAATTCTACAGTGCTTCACTGACCGTAAAGCAGCCTTGGACATCCTGCAGAGGATATGAAAGGTGTTAAGTCAATACAAAGTCTTTGGGGGAGAGATATTGCCATGTTTACAACCCGACAAGAAGGCACTGAAAGGAAAACAGTAGCGAGTCTGCTTCACCATTCTGAGCAAGTTCATTCTTTCTACATTTTACTACTTCCTGGAGGATAGCTTTTTGTTGGTTAAACCAATAAAGTGCTTTGTTAAACAGCAGAGCTTGCAGGGATGGGTGAAAGGGTCTCTGTCCAGCCACCCTGTGGCAGGCAGTGGCCTCCAGCCTCGTGAATATTCACAATAAGTTAGTCAAAGGTTACGGGGGGAAGAGAATGGGGTTGAAAAGGAAAAAATAGACCAGCCATGATCGAATGTGAAATTCTTTGCCACAGGAGGCTGTGGAGGCCAAGTCAATTGATATATTTAAGGCAGAGATCAACAGATTCTTGATTAGTACGGGTGTCAGGGGTTATGGGGAGAAGGCAGGAGAAATGGTGTTAAGAGGGAGAGATAGATCAGCCATGATTGAATGGTGGAGCAGACTTGATGGGCCGAATGGCCTAATACTGCTCTGTGCACTTATGAACATGAATGCATGAGTAGGCTTGATGGGCCGAATGGCCTAATTCTGCTCCTCTGTCCTATGGTCCAAGATAGTGGCCTGTACAAGAACACATGGTAACATGGCTTAATTCTTAAAGGGACACACAGCTAAACTCCGCTAAGTTACATATGTTACTGAAAAAAACAAAGGGGCAAAGAAATCAAGCATCCATAGTAGATGGCCGTACTCTGTGGGTGCTTTACTTTGAGACTGAGTCCCTGGGGTACTTGGACCGATGGGCAATCCTTGCAGATCCAGCCCTGTGCCTGTTCCACTGGTGCAGGATGCTCTCCGTCTGCAGGATTGTGTATAACCCAGGGTGTGATGGATGTCAGATTTACCCTCGTCTTCTGCCACATCCGCTGTGTGTTTCATCTTCACCCAACTCCTGTGGGCGGTAAGGTGGGCGCAACGGTAGAGTTGCCGCCTTACAGCGCCGGAGACCCTGGTTCGGTCCCGATCGCGCGCGCTGTCTAGTACGGAGTTTCGTACATTCTCCCATGTGACCTGCGTGGGCTTTCCTCCCACACTCCGGCAGGATCTAGACGTACAGGATTGGAGGTTAATTGGCTTGGTAAAATTGTAAATTGTCCCTAGTGTGTGTAGGATAGTGTTCGTGTGCGGGGATCGCTGGTCGGTGCGGACTCAGTGGCCTGAAGGGGCTGTTTCCCCGCTGTATCTCTTAACTAAACTATACTAAACTCTCAGTGTTGGTAGGTCTATGATACCTCGGTGGAAGCAGGTATCTGCCCTGTTTTGATTGCACCACCATCCTGTCATGATGTACTCCCTTATCGATTGGATTGAATTCCTTCCAAGTTTGGGTCCAATATCTTTCTTTTTATCACAATGAGGTCTCCTCATTGCTTGAGTTCACCGCCTTCAGTGAGCTGCTCCAGGCTCTTCTTCAGGAAGAGTTAAAGCCCTGTCCCACTGTACGAGCTAATTCGACGGATAGGCTGGGTGAGTGGGCAAATGTTTGGCAGATGCAGTATAATGTGGATAAATGTGAGGTTATCCATTTTGGTGGCAAAAATGGGAAAGCAGACTATTATCTAAATGGTGGCCGATTGGGAAAGGGGGAGATGCAGCGAGACCTGGGTGTCATGGTACACCAGTCATTGAAGGTAGGCATGCAGGTGCAGCAGGCAGTAAAGAAAGCAAATGGTATGTTAGCTTTCATTGCAAAAGGATTTGAGTATAGGAGCAGGGAGGTTCTACTGCAGTTGTACAGGGTCTTGGTGAGACCACACCTGGAGTATTGCGTACAGTTTTGGTCTCCAAATCTGAGGAAGGACATTATTGCCATAGAGGGAGTGCAGAGACGGTTCACCAGATTGATTCCTGGGATGTCAGGACTGTCTTATGAAAAAAGACTGGATAGACTTGGTTTATACTCTGTAGAATTTAGGAGATTGAGAGGGGATCTTATAGAAACTTACAAAATTCTTAAGGGGTTGGACAGGCTAGATGCAGGAAGATTGTTCCCGATGTTAGGGAAGTCCAGGACAAGGGGTCACAGCTTAAGGATAAGGGGGAAATCCTTTAAAACCAAGATGAGAAGAACTTTTTTCACACAGAGAGTGGTGAATCTCTGGAACTCTCTGCCACAGAGGGTGGTTGAGGCCAGTTCATTGGCTATATTTAAGAGGGAGTTAGATGTGGCCCTTGTGGCTAAGGGGATCAGGGGGTATGGAGAGAAGGCAGGTACGGGATACTGAGTTGGATGATCAGCCATGATCATATTGAATGGCGGTGCAGGCTCGAAGGGCCGAATGGCCTACTCCTGCACCTAATTTCTATGTTTCTATGTTTCTAATTCAAGAGCTCTCCCGAGTTTAAAAAAAATCTAACTCGTGGTAAGTACGTAGAATAAACGTAGCGGGTACGTCGGAGCTCGGGAAGTCTCTTAGCGGCTCGTAACGCTAACGGCAGGTACTTAGGAAACGCGGTAAGCTCGGGAAGACTCGTGAAGATTTTTCAACATGTTGAAAAATGTCCATGAGAGCCCCGAGTACCTATGAGTTGCCATTACCGTAATTCTCCCAGTTTGAATCAGGGGAAACTCGGGAGAACTCTTGAATTAGCTCGTACAGTAGGACAGGCCCTTTAACACAAAGAAAGAAAAGACTTGCTTCAAGAGGAGTCTTGAAACCAAGTCAAGTCAAGAGTGTTTTATTGTCATTTGTCCCAGATAGAACAATTAAATTCTTACTCACCGCAGCACAACAGACTATATAAAGCCAAGACGTTAGTGCAGTCCTGTACATCATCAGATTTTAACTGTGCACTCCATTGAGATTGATGCCTTGCTGAAAGCAGGGTATTAAATGCTCCTTATGAGAGAAGTTAAAATGTCCTCACACCAATAACTGGATGTGGATATATCTGGCAGATTTATTCCCACAGAATTGGCCCTGTTTGACTCCAGGTACATTACGTTCAATGATTCTCCAAATCTAACTCTGTCACTACACAAATCTTCTCATTCACTCTGGATTTACGACATCATCTTCTTCATCAACTGCTTGTGGATGTGATTTTCCAGTCCATATCATGCACACGTCTACACTCATGGAGGGCACATACACATACGTACTCGCACACACACACACATATAATCACGCACACACATATACACACACATATACTCACACACACACTTACACACACACACATATACTCACACACACACTTACACACCCCACACACACATATACTCACACACGCACATATACACATACACATATACTCACACACACACACACACATGAACTCACACACACACTTTTACACACACATATACTGACACACACATATATACACACACACACACTCACACACACACATATACTCACACACATATACACATACTCACACACAGTCACACACACACACACGTATACTCACACACACAATTATATACACACACGTATACTCACACACACACTTACACACCCACACACACATATACACACACACGCACATATACACATACACATATACTCACACACACACACACACATGAACTCACACACACACTTTTACACACACATATACTGACACACACATATACACACACACACTTATACTCACACACACACATACTCACACACACACATATACACATATACACATACTCACACACACAGTCACACACACACACGTATACTCACACACACAATTATATACACACATGTATACTCACACGCACACTGATACACACACACAAATACTCACACGCATATTTGCACGCATAAAAACAACAAAAAAACAGTAATAGTGCAAAAAGATAAAACCAAAACCCTCAAGTTCAGAGCTTATTTGGAGGTTGTAGTATTTAATAGCCTGATAGCTGTAGGAAAGAAGCTGTTCTTGAATCTGGATGTTACAGTTTCCTGGCTCCTGTACCTTCTTCCTGATGGCAGGAGTGAGATGAGTGTGTGGCCAGGGTGGTGTGGGTCTTTGATGATGCCGGCTGCATTGTGGAGGCAGTGACTCCGGTACATGCCCTTCGATGGTGGGGAGGTGAGAACCCGTGATGGACCGGGCAGTGTTCACCACTTTCTGCAGTCTTCTTCACTCCCGCGCTTCACAACATGTGACCATCCAACCACTCTGGGCTGGCTTTAAACACCTCAGCAACTTGGCACATCTGCCTGCATATTTGTAGAGTTTAATCTGTCTCTTGTCATCATGTGAAGACACTCCTATTCCATAGATAATCTGACCTCTGCTGACCAAGTCCTTCAAATCTGCAAACATTGCAGTTACTGTGAACGGGTATAGGTGCATGACGGAAGTATCAAATGGAGGCCTCCACCTTGGTTTTGAGAAAACAGTACAGTCCCTTTACGCTGAAGATAGACACTAAAAGCTGAAGTAACTCAGCAGGTCAGGCAGCATCTCTGGAGAAAAGCAGTGTGTGATGTTTCAGGTCGAGACCCTTCTTCAGACTGAGAGTCAGGGGCCAAGGAAAAGTGAAACATAGACTACATAGGACTAATGAATGAAATATATGCAAAAAGCAACAATGATCAAGGAAATGTCCCCGATGTTGGGGGAGTCCAGGAACAGGGGTCACAGTTTTAAGAATAAGGCCATTTACGACAGAGATAAACGTTTTCAGCCAGAGAGTTGTGAATCTGTGAAATTCACTGCCACAGAAGGCAGTGGAGACCAATTCACTGGATGTAATCAAGAGAGAGTTCCATTTAGCTCTTAGGGCTAACGGAATCAAGGGATATGGGGGGAAAGCAGGAATGGGCACTGATTTTGGATGATCAGCCATGATCATATTGAATAACGGTGCTGGCTCGAAGGGCCAAATGGCCTACTCCTGCACCTATTTTCTATGATTCCTGTATTAACATCTGCATTTCTGTTTAAGTCTCCATGACGTAATGAGAATCGCCAAAGATACAGTTGCCTTTCTGTTTTAAGTTTCCCCTTAACCGATTTTTGTCAAATTTATTCTAATTATTCGGAAGCTATGGTCTGAAATGTTTTGGTTTTCCTAATTGAAATTAACTTTCGAACCGCATGGAATCTCCCTGTTTGAGCCAACTTGTTTAATGAAGCAAATCTAATTTGCAGACCCATATGTTTTCTTTTGCTGGACATAGCTGTGATTCATTTCCCACCGCACGTCTATCAAATTATGTAGCCGTACAAGTTGTGTTGCCTTCCTCGACATCACAGCGAGGGCCTTTTGGGGAGAATAGTCTGCAACGGCCAATAAAACTGAGTAATTAATAAAACAGGCCAGAGGATGCAGAGGATATGGACGGCCAATTGAGGGGGAGGCACTAGAAAAGATTAAGCACGAGGAATTCAAGTTCAAGTTCGTGAGTTTATTGTCATGTGTCCCTGATGGGACAATGAAATTCTTGCTTTGCTTCAGCACAACAGAACATAGTAGGCATTGACTACAAAACAGATCAGTGTGTCCATATACTATAATATAAATATATACACACATGAATAAATAAAATGATAATGTGCAAATAACAGATAATTGGTTATCAATAATCAAAGTTTTGTCCGAGCCAGGTTTAATAGCCTGATGGCTGTGGGGAAGTAGCTATTCCTGAACCTGGTTGTTGCAGTCTTCAGGCTCCTGTACCTTCTACCTGAAAGTAGCGGGGAGATGAGTGTGTGGCCAGGATGGTATGGGTCTTTGATGATACTGCCAGCCTTTTTAAGGCAGCGACTACGATATTGTATGAATAGCGACTTATCTAACTTCTATTAACCCTTGCTTTCCCTCTCTCTCTCCATCCCTCCCCCATCCTAGTTCTCTGACCAATCTGACTGTCCTCCTGATTAAATTGTTCATTGTATGCCTCGTTGTCAGCTTCCCCTAGATAACAACGATCTAGTCTCCGTTCGTCCCTGAGCTTCGTCCTCTTTGATCTCTCGTTTTCACACCTTACCCGTCCATACCTCTCGTGTCCCTCTCCCCTGACTCTCAGTCTGAAGAAGGGTCTCGACCCGAAACGTCACCCATTCCTTCTCTCCAGTGATGCTGCCTGTCCCGCACAGTTACTCCAGCATTTTGTGTCTATCTTTTGAACTCATGAACTGAGCTGGCACGAAGGGCCAAACGGCCTACTCCTGCACCTATTGTCTATTGTCTGTTGTTTGCTTGCAGAACATGCAAACTCCACACAAACAGCATCAAAGGGTTTTGGCCCGAAACGCCACCCAGCCTTTTTCTCCGGAGATGCTGCCTGACCCATTGAGTTGCTCCAGCATTTTGTATCTGTCTTCTGTGGAAATCAGCATCTGCAGTTCCTTCATGCCCAAATGCTAGGATTGAGCCCGAGTCCCTGGAGCTGCTGGCCACTGTGCTGCCCTGCTATTTTTTCACATTTCTATTTAACACCACTGCCTCGAGTGACAAATACTTCCTATTAATTGAAAAGGACACAAAGTGGTGGAGTCACTCAGCAGGTCAAGCAGAATCTCCAGAGAACATGGATAGGTGATATTTTCGGTCGAGACCCTTCTTTGGACTTCAATATGAATTGAACGCTTGTCTGATCTATGTTTCCTTCGAGAAAGATTCATCGACCAACTTCAGAATAAAGGAGAGCACGGTAGAATTGAAGGTCGCAAATAAAAATGTCAGAATCAATATGTGTTTGAAATAACTGCAGGTGCTGGTTTGAATCAAGGGTAGACGCAAAATGCTGGAGTAACTCAGCGGGACAGGCAGCATCGCCAGATGCTGCCTGTCCCGCTAAGTTACTCCAGCATTTTGCGTCTACCCATGTCGGAATAAAACTGCGGATTGAAGGAGAATATTTTTTTTAAGGAGGGTAACAACTTCAATTACATGAGGGGAGGGGGGGTGTTTAATTGTAGATTTTATTCAATTAAATTAGAATATTACAGGTATTACAATGAACAGTCCAGAGTCCAGAAGATCAAGTGCTGTGCTGTCCGAACTGCATAAGGAGATACATTCAGAAGATAAGACACAAAATGTTGGAGTAATTCAACGGGTCAGGCAGCATCGCTGGGGAAAAGGAATGGGTGGCATTTCGGGGTCGGAACCCTTCTTCAGAGAAGGTTCACCAGACCGATTCCTGGGATGGCAGGACTTTCATATGAAGAAAGACTGGATAGACTCGGCTTGTACACGGTAGAATTCAGAAGATTGAGGGGGGGTCTTATAGAAACTTACAAAATTCTTAATGGGTTGGACAGGCTAGATGCAGGAAGATTGTTCCCGATATTGGGGAAGTCCAGAACTAGGGATCACAGTTTAAGGATAAGATCTTTTAGGACCGAGATGAGAAAATCATTTTTTACACAGAGAGCGGTGAATCTGTGGAATTCTCTGCCACAGAAGGTAGTTGAGGCCAGTTCATTGGCTATATTTAAGAGGGAGTTAGATGTGGCCCTTGTGGCTAAAGGGATCAGGGGGTATGGAGAGAAGGCAGGGATGGGATACTGAGTTGGATGATCAGCCATGATCATATTGAATGGCGGTGCAGGCTCGAAGGGCAGAATGGCCTACTCCTGCACCTATTTTCTATGTTTCTATGTTTTTCTATGTGAGTCAAGATACAGATTCAGAGATACATACTTCCCCAGAGCCCACAGTGACCAGCGATCCCAGCACACCAACACTGTCCCACACGCTAGGGACAATTTACAATTATATCAAGCCAATGAATCTACTAACCTGTACGTCTTTGGAGTGTGGGAGGAGACCGGAGTTAACCAACGCAGGCCACGGGGAGAACGTACAAACTCCGTATAGACAGCACCCGTAGTCAGGATCGAACCGGGGGTCCCTGGCGCTGTAAGGCAGCAACACTTCCGCTGCGTCACCGTGCCACCCTGGAAATAGTCCTGTCTTTCCATAATAGTCCGTGAAACCATTCAGGATTCGATACCCACCTGTCACGTCCATGATGGAATTTTCTTGGCACCCTCATCACCAATTTTGGGCGATGGGATTCAGGTGACAAGCCCACGTTCTCCAGAGTTGTGTTCGGAAGCTGTGTCAGATTTTTAACGGGCCATTAGCCCGCTGTGTCCCTTTGTACGTTTTCACCCATATAAACCGAAAGGTGAAACAAAGGTCAGAGCTAATAAAAAAACACATTCTTTGATGTGCTACCTTATTGCGGGGGGAAAAGCACTGCGGATACACAATACATATGACCTCTGTCCTGAAAGAAGACGGTTTTGATTTTTTTCCCTCTTCATAACTGCTATCAGATTTCCTGTAAAACTTCTCAAAGCTTTTTTAGTTACCGGATAAACAAAAATGCAGGAATTTTAATGATGGAGATTTATCACAATTATTATTTACCTCACCACGTTATTTCAAAATTTCCGGTCTCTTTCAGGTTTGTTTTCATCTTCGACCTGAGAGGCCATTTGTGGCAAGTTTTCCACGCATCCTCAGTCCGTTCCTTCTTTGGCATTAAGATAGAATACACCGAGCGTGTACAGGTCCTGTTTGATTGCCGATGTGTTGTTTAGATGTCCTTTAGCTAGGACCATCGAGGTTAAATGTGGGTTCACAAATTCAAGCAATGAACTGAGTACAAGTTAAAGGGAGGAAACAGGCCCTTCGGTCCAACTTCTCCATGCTAACCAAGATGCCCCATCTACACTGCGTGTTTTTGGTCCATATCCTTTAAGACAAGTGTTCCCAACCTGGGTTCCCCAGAGGGTAAATTTCACCTACCCAGGGGGTACATTTATTGATTCTGGATTTGTACATATTTGCTCTCATTGACTGTGACTGTGTTTGGTTCTGGTATACCGGTATCTGTTCATCATTAGTTGTTCATAACATTAGTTGAAATAACATTGTTATGCGCTATTAAAGTTGCCCGGGGTAAACGGGACGAAAAAGGTTGGGAACCCCTGATCTAAGGTTTCCTATCTATGTACATGTCCAAATGTCTTTTAAATATTATTATGGTACCTGCCTTAACTACCTCCTCTGTGCAGGAAGGAACTGCAGATGCTAGTTGACACCGATGATGGACACAAAATTCTGGAGTAACTCAGTGGGACAGGCAGCGTCTCTGGATGGAAGGAATGGGTAACGTTTCAGATCGAGACCCTTCTTCACACTTCTTCAGAGTCGGAAGAAGGTCCTCAACCCGAAACGTCACCAATTTCTTCTCTCCCGAGTCACTGCCTGTCCACCGCTGAGTTACTCCAGAATTTCATGTCTATCTTCAACTCTCTCCTCTGGCAATTTGTTCCATACACCCACCACACTCTGTGAAAAAGCTGCTAAAAATCTCTGTTCCTGTTAAATCTTTCCCCTCTCACCTAAAGCCTATGTCCACTGGTTCTGATGCCCCTACTCTGGGAAAAGACTGTGAATTCACCATATCTAGTCCCCTCATGATTTTATACATCTCTATAAGATCATCCCATGGCCTTCTGAGCTACAAGGAATGAAGTCCCAGCCTGCCCAACATCTCCCAATAGCTCAGGCTCCCTAGTCCTGACTTTTACACAGTAATTTCCTGGGTTCAATTTTGTTTGCGGTTGAGTTGCTGCCTGACAGCGCCAGAGACCAAGGTTCGTTCCTGACCACTGGTGCTGTCTGTACAGAGTTTGTACGTTCTTCCTGCGACCGTGTGGGTTTTCTTCCAGTTCCCTCCCGCGCTCCAAAGACGCACAAGTTTTCAGGGTAATTGGCTTCTGTAAATTGTAAATTGTCCCTAGTACGTAGCATAATGTGTTTTGCATTAATTGGCATACAAAGCAGCAGCAAATAAGAATTTAATTGTTCTGTTGCTGGCACATATGAGAATTGAGCACTCTTGAGCTACGATTCTGGATTGAGATGAGATGCAAGGGTCCATCTAAACCAAAAGAGGTTTGGAAGGATCCTTTCCATTTTCAATCTGTGCTACATATGATCACGGGAGAGAGGCTTCAGTGCCTAGAACAAGGGCTGGACAACAGCATCTATCCACTTGGATGAATGACTTTGTCAAAGGCCTGGATAGTGTGGATGGGAAGTGGATGTTTCCCATCCAGTGATGGGAGTGACCAGGACCAGAGGCCAAAACCTCAGGATAAAAGCACCTGCCTTTAGAAAGGAGATGAGGAAGAATGTCATTAGTCAGAGGGTGGTGAATCTGTGGAATTCATTGCCACAGAAGACTGTGGAGGCCAAGTCAATGGATATTTTTAAGGTGGAGATAGATAGATTCTTGATGAGTACAGGTGTCAGGGGTTATGGTGAGGAGGCAGGAGAATGGGGTTGAGAGGGAAAGAAAGATCAGCTGTGATTGAACGGCGAAGTAGACTTGACGGGCCGAGTGGCCTCATTCTGCTCCTGCAACTTATGAACTTATGACAGCCAGAGATTGGCGGTGGAAACGTTTGTTTGAGATTCTGACTCAGCTGTGATACACTCGCAGGATGTTTGACACACAAAGGGTGGTGGGTGCATGGAACAAGCTGCCAGAGGAGGTTTTCGAAGCAGCGACTATCCCAATGTATAAGAAGCAGTTAGACAGGTACATGGATAGGACAGGTTGAGGGATATGGATCAAACACTGGCAGCTGGGACTAGTGTAGATGGGTGGTGTGGGCAGTTTGGGCAGAAGGGCCTGCTTCCACACTGTATGACTCCATTGGAAACAAGGAATTGTAGGTGCTGGTTAATACACAAAAGGACACAAAATGCTGGAGTAATTCAGCAGTCAGGCAGCATCTCTGGAGAACATGGTTAACGACGTTTCGAGTCGGGACCCTTCTTCTGACTTCTTTAAGTGTTCAAACACTCTCCAGCACAAGGGGAGAGAGAGAGAGACAGTTTTTATCATCCTCAAGTAAATTTTTTGAGTCTACACGTTCTCGTTTTTATCTATTTTTTGCTCACCACATTCTTTAATCTGTCTACTGGGAAACATTCGCAATGGAGGGGGAGGAAATTGAAAGGAGGCTGCTGCCAAGTCAAACTGGTTGAAGATTATTGAGCGAGCACCCCAGGTCCATACAGAATGAATGGCAATGTAGTGAGTTTAGTGAGAGGCAAAGAGCTGGCTCAGGGAGAGGATGGAAACAGTCCATTGTAAATACACGGTTGCAGTTGCCTATTATTTTAATGCTTTCATTAAAAACCCTCGACAAATGTGTAACGTTTTTACATGTACTGGAGAAATCAAACCACTGGGCTGCCTGTCCTGCATGTTAAGGTCAGGTACTCCTGAATCTCTCAGCGGTCCGAACTGTTCCAAAAAATTCCAGCTGCAGTTTTGCAGAAACAGCTCAAGACATTCCAGTAAATGAGCAGTAACTGTTTCCATTGATATCCCTGGGCAATCGGCACTCCGGGAAGACTGTGCGCGTAGGCTGGGATTTAAGCTGAAGGGGGCCCCCTCCAATAAAATACTGTACTTGAAGGCTGCCCGTTTTGATATCGGAGCAGAAGCTCCATGACTTGTTTCATTAGTACGGGCGTCAGGGGTTTACGGGGAGAAGGCAGGGGAATGGGGTTAGGAGGGAGAGATAGATCAGCCATGATTGAATGGCAGAGTAGACATAATGGGCCGTATGGTCTCATCTGCTCCTCGAAATTATGAACATGACATAATTATTCAAAGGTACACAAAAAAGCTGGAGAAACTCAGCGGGTGCAGCAGCATCTATGAAGCGAAGGAAATAGGCAACGTTTCGGGCCGAAACCCGAAAGGGTTTCGGCCCGAAACTTTGCCTATTTCTTTCGCTCCATAGATGCTGCTGCACCCGCTGAGTTTCTCCAGTTTTTTTGTGTACCTTCGATTTTCCAGCATCTGCAGTTCCTTCTTAAACACATAATTATTCAAGGTGGCTTCAAGCAAAACGATTTCTGGGGTGATGACCCTCATACTAAGAATCTTAGTTGTCAGAGGGTGGCCAATTTGTGGAATTCATTGCCATAGATGGCTGCGGAGACCAAGTCGATGGATATTTTTTAAGGTGGAGATAGAAAGATTATTGATTAGTATGGGTGTCAGGGGCTTGGAGGAGAAAGAAGAATGGGGTTGAGCAGAAAAGATAGATCAGCCGTTATTGAATGGTGGTGTAGACTTGATGGACTGAATGGCCTTATCTGCTCCTGGAACTAATGAACTCATGAACATGCAATAGGCGACTTACATAAACTGTACTTAACGCAAACAATAC
This sequence comes from Leucoraja erinaceus, assembly GCF_028641065.1. Taxonomy (NCBI): domain Eukaryota; kingdom Metazoa; phylum Chordata; class Chondrichthyes; order Rajiformes; family Rajidae; genus Leucoraja; species Leucoraja erinaceus. Next base: position 23,062,495 of record NC_073407.1, read on the forward strand.
TGTACCCTGTCCCTAATGTAATCAACAATTGTAATTTCCAAAACACTGTACGATCACTTAACTTTACATTGGAAACAAGCTGGCAATGGTGGCGGTGTTTACCCAGAAGGCTGCGGGACACAGAAAGTGCCCTGGATGTAGCCAGATGCCACTGAGACAGTTAATACCATCAATGACAGACACAAAGTGCTGGAGTAACTCAGCAGGTTAGGCAGCATCTCTGGACAACATGGACTGGTGACGTTTTATGCCGAGACCCTTCTTTAGACTCAGTGAATTATTTCAGGCAGAGGATGGAGATGGTGATTCCAACTTAGGTAAAATATGACTTACGAAAGGTGCATGGAACATAACCCATACAGAGAGGGCCTGTAAAAGATGGTACAATATGAAAGCTGCAGTCTGGGATTGAAATAGATGTGGAAGCATTCTTGGTTGAAAGCTAAGAGACACCTAGCAGCTTTCCTTCAGATTTTCCAGGCTACATACCAGTCTTGAACTGTCCTGTTAGTGCAAGAGGTAGTCTGAAGTTAGACACAAAAAGCTGGAGTAACTCAGCGGGACAGGCAGCATCTCCGGAGAGAAGGAATGGGTGACGTTTCGGATTAAGACTCTTCTTGAAGAAGGGTGTCTTTCTTTGGTGCAAACCAGCATCTATAGTTCCTCCTTACACAGGTAGTCTAAAGCATTCCATTGCCAAGATAGGATCCGAGTTGAGCAGGTTGGATCAAGATCCTGATATTTGCAGGAAATTATCTGTTCCTGAATATGGTGGTGTGTGCCTCGGTCTTCTGCTCCCCCTGCTGATGGTAGCAGTGAGAAGAGGGCCATCCTGTCCGAGTGCCAAGCCTAAAGGGCCTGTCCCACAAGCATGTGACTGCATGCGGCAAGCGGGATCTAACGTGGTCACTTGAGCCGGTCCCACTTCAATCGCCGGATCCGTATGGAGTTGTGCGGGGCTGGTCCCGACATCGCGCGGGGCTCCGAAAAACTGACACTGTTCAAAAACTCCGAGCGGCAACGGCCTCTGGCCCGTAGCCGCATTGAGGCCTCGTGCGCAGCGTCTTGACGGCGTACGTCACGCGCGGACTTCGCTCAAACTTCACGTCAACTCGTACGGGATCACTCGACCTCCGTGTGGCCCCCGCTTCCGGTTTGGTCGTGCTCGCCGCATGCAGTCGCCTGCTCGTGGGACAGGCCCTTAAGTTACTTAACGCCCACTGTTTTCTGGACATGTCCTTCATGCTCTTACCTCATGCTTGCACTGATTTGGGCAGGAAACTAACTGAGCCGCAAAGTGCACTCTGAGCAGGCTTACCACAAGCAATGGGTATTGCTTTGGGTATCACAATCTATCTCACCCTTCCACTGTGCACCTGGGCTCAGGAAGACATAAAAAGCTGGATTAACTCAGCATCTCTGGAGAGAAGGAATGGGTGACGTTTCAGGTCGAGACCCTGCTTCAGACAGAGTCAGGGGAGAGGGAAACGAGAGATATGGAAGGCACTCTATAAAAGTACACTATTGGCCTGGCACTGAATTTAATGGCTGGACTAAAAGGTCGGATGATGGAGATTTATCTCTGTTTTTAGCGTCAATCCCAATTAATAACCAACGATACACAAAGCAGCTTTAGCCTTTCATCTCCATCTTAGCATCCCCACTCACAGTTCCCTTTCTGCCTGTCTAAAAATAGTAATTGAGAAACTTAAATAAACTAGACACAGTATATATTATAAAGAATAACAAGTGTCTGGCAGGGATCTTACGAGTCTAATTCAATTTTGGGGCTTTACTGATGTTTATAAAATGTCCAAATTTCAATCTCACATTGCACATGACATATTTGGATCTGCTTTATTGAATTAACACAATAAAGCTCACTGCCAGCCATTTGTTATCTTGTATTTATTACGACTAAGTCCATTTAAAAAAAAAACTTAAATCTTTTGCCATGTTTCCGAATACATTTCCTTTCTGTTGGTTTTGATAGTGCACTCTTTCCAATGCCACAGCGTATTAAAATGTCTTTTCACACATTCCGCAGCGTGTTTTGCGAGCTCGAGCCATCTTCAAAATGCTGCTGGAGTGTAATTAGACCATTGGATGGGCACAACTTGCTGGAGTAACTCGGGGGGGGGGGGGGGGGGGGGGGGACAGGCAGCATCTCCGGTTGACAAGGAATGGCTCCAGAGGTGCTGCCTGTCCCGCTGAATTACTCCAGCATTTTGTGTCTATCTTTAGTTTAAAACAGCATCTGCAGTTCCTTCACACACTTTTCTGACACTGGTGCAAGGCAGCGTCAAAACGCCAAAATCCTTAGATATGTGGCATTTGTGTAATGCTGCATTCACTGGTTTGAGTTTCTCAATGAAGGAATTTGCTGTTAGTTATAGTCAAACGCAGATTATTCAACTGGACAGGGGTAAAAGATTCGATACGATACGATACGATAGAACTTTATTCATCCCAGGATGGAAATTGATCTGTCAACAGTCATAAAACACAAGATACATGAAACATGAAATTAAAGAGATGGGTGGAAAGGATAGAAATATAGAAACATAGAAAATAGGTGCAGAAGTACGGCATTCAGCCCTTCGAACCTGCACCGCCATTCAATATGATCATGGCTGATCATCCAACTCAGTATCCTGTACCTGCCTTCTTTCCATACCCCCTGATCCCTTTAGCCACAAGGGGCCACATCTAACTCCCTCTTAAATATAGCCAATGAACTGGCCTCAACTACCTTCTGTGGCAGAGAATTCCACAGATTCACCACTCTCTGTGTGAAAAATGTTTTCCTCATCTCGGTCCTAAAAGATTTCCCCCTTATCCTTAAACTGTGACCCCTTGTTCTGGACTTCCCCAACATCGGGAACAATCGGGAACGATTGGGGATTTGCAATGATTGTGGGGGAGGGGGGGAGGGGGGAAGAGGGGAGTCTACCCCACGTCAGAAGGGGCAGGAGTTGTACCGTTTGACAGCCACAGGGAAGAAGGATTTCCTGTGACATTCTGTGCTGCATCTTGGTGGAACCAGTCTGTTGCTGAAGGTGCTCCTCAAGTTGGCCAGTGTGTCATGGAGGGGGTGAGTTGTATTGTCCAAGATGCTGCGCAGTTTGAGGAGCATCCTCCCCTCCAAGACCAACTCCTGTGAATCCAACTCTGCCCTCAGGATGGAGCCAGCCTTCCTGATGCCCTGCTGCTCCAGCACCCAACAGCAAAGAAGATGGCACTGGCCACCACCGCCTGGCAGAACATCTGCAACATCTTGCTGCAGATGTTGAAGGAGCGGAGCTTTCTCAAAAAGTACAGCCGGCTCTGTCCCTTCATGTACAGGATTCAAATAGTGTTATACATAGAAAGTAGGTGCAGGACTGGGCCATTCGGCCCTTTGAGCCAGTACCACCATTCAATATGATCATGGCTGATCATCCAGAATCATTAGCCCGTTCCTGCTTTTTCTCCATACCCCTTGATTCCTTTAGCTCTATGAGCAATATCTAACTCTCTCTTGAATACATCCAGTGAATTGGCCTCCAATACCTTCTGTGGCAGAGAATTCCACAAATTCACAACTCTCTGGCTGATAAGGTTTTTCCTCATCTCAATCAAAAATAGTCTACCCCTTATTCTTAAACTGTGATCCCTGCTTCTGGACTCTCCCAACATGCGGAACATTTTCCCTGTATTTACTTGTCCAATCCCTTATGAATTTTATATGTTTCTATAATCATCCTTTTAAATTCCATTGAATACAAGCCCAGTCGATCCATTCTTTCTTCATATAACAGTCCAGCCATCCCAGGAATTAACCTGGTGAACCTACACTGCTCCCCCTCAATAGCAAGAATGTCCTTCCTCAAATTAGGAGACCAAAACTGCACACAACACCCCTGGTGTGGTCTCACCAGGGCCCTGTACAACTGCAGTAGGGCCTTCTTGCTCCTAAACTGAGATTTTCTCAAAGAGTCCTCATGTATACAGCATGCCCACTGATTGTCTGACCTACATACAGTCAGAATGGAGAGGGAGCATTCAGATTGGCATTGAGAACCTCAAGTCCTTTCATTGTGACCTCGCACAGCCCTGCGTTGACAGAGGAAGGAATGGACTTCCTCCCAAACAACCATCCCACTTGCCTGGTCAAAAACCTCACCTGCCCTACCTGTGGAAGAGTCTGTCACAGTTCATCCACGGAGTATGAGACATACTATTCCTTTGTACGCAGCCCCTCAGGATAGAGGTTTGCCTTGCCATCGTTCCAGTCTGGTGGTGGCTGATTGACATTGACGTGGGGTTTCTCCGGGATCTCCGGTTTCCTCCCACACTCCAAAGGTGTACAGGTTTGTTGGCTGTTTGGCTTGATAGCATTGTAAAGTGTCCCCAGTTGTGTGTAGGATAGTGTTAGTGTGCGGGGGTTGCTTGTCTGTGAGGACTCGGCGGGAAGAAGGGCCAGTTTCTGCGCTGTATGTCTAAACTATTCCAAGGTATCACCGTGCCATCCCCAATTAGCAGTTGTACAGTAATAGTCTACAGAGCCCGCACACAAGGGGCCATTATCCAGGACTTGTGAGTCAGCGACTTTACTAGCCGTGTCATGGTGCCATCGATTGCTAGGACAGGGAACCTTGCCACACACATATGATGGAAACCCCTTCTGACAAAGAAATAAAGTTTCAACCAAACTGGGGGGGGGGGGGGGTGGGGGGGGGGGGGGGGGGGGGGGGGGGGGGGGGGGGGGGGGGGGGGGGGGGGGGGGGGGGGGGGGGGGGGAGGAGAAAACGAACTGGTTAGTTTAGTTTAGTTGGGTTAGGTTGAGTTTAGTTTAGTTTAGTTAGATTAACGGTACAGTGTGAAGTCTGGTACAACTTTCTCGACCGGCATCCAGAGTTATGTGTAGGAAGGAACTGCAGATGCCAATTTACACCGAAGGTAGACACGAAATGCTGGAGCAACTCAGCGGGACAGGCAGCATCTTTGGAGAGAAGGAATGGCGTGACATTTTGGGTCGAGACGCTTCTTCAGACCAGAGTAAATGTCTGAGCTGCAAGCATTGACCACTGTACCAGCCGATCATCTGATTTTTGATGCAAGGCACAACCATTCCTTGATACTATATAAATCTTCCGCAGTCTCAAAAATATTGACTGCCTGCTCCATTTTGATGCGTGCACTATGATCAGACGGTAGTTGTTTGTTCTACGCACAGTCAACCATTCGGTGGAAAGGGAAGGTGAATGGGTCAACGGCCTGTCTGTTGGTCTTGGCATCAGCTCCGCACTGTCCCTGAAGCTCAGTGGAAGCATCTTTCCGTAGAGTGGGGGGGAGGGGTTGCATTGTCGGGAATATCTGGCTGGCAAGCAAGTCATGTGTGGGAAGCAACTGCAGAAGCTGGTTTAAACGGAAGATAGACACAAAATGCTGGAGAAACTCAGCGGGACAGGCAGCATCTCTGGAGAGAAGGAATGGTCGACGTTTCGGGTCAAGACCCTTCTTCAATCTCGACCCGAAACGTCACCCATTCCTTCCCTTCCCTCTAGAGATGCTGCCTGTCCTGCTGCCTTACTCCAGCATTTTTTTAATCTTTCTTTGGCAAGCAAGTAATTTGTCTCTTCAGAAACTCTGATGATGAATCTTAAAGCCCTGCCCCACTGTACCAGTTCATTCAAAGCTTTCTCCCGAGTTTGCCCTGATTCGAACTCGGAGAATTACGGTAATGGCCGCTCGTCGGTACTCGGGGCTCTCGTAGACATTTTGCAACATGTTGAAAAATCTTCACGAGTCTTCCCGAGCTTACCCCGTTTCCCGAGTACCTGCCGTTAGTGTTTCAAGCCGCTAAGAGACGTCCCCGAGCTCCGACCTACCCGCTATGTACATTCTACGTGCTTACCACGAGGTTTTTTTTTAAACTCGGGAGAGCACTTGAATGAACTTGTACAGTGGTTTTCACTTTGGGGTCAGATGTAGCCATTGTTACAGATCTTGGCAGACATTGACACAGCCACACGTACAAAGTACATAGTGCATGTGAATCACATTGAGTGCATTTCCCAATGTCGGAGCAATCTCTCCAACCTCCTAGTCCTGTGAGAGTCTCGGAACAAATTCGTCAGATACCAATCCAGGGATAATAATTGTTCTTTAAATGCGATCAGATGAATAACAACTCTCCGCTGGCAATGCTGGTCAGAGTAGTGAATTCCAGAGGCGATCAGTTTTGGGGAAAAGCCACCATAATGATGGTGAATGATGTTGTAAGCCCTTTCATTAACAATTTATATTACTGAACTTATATGTATTACTGATTATATGCTGGGTTTTCACCTTCCTCCTCAGCTAACAATGAACCATTCTACCTTTTAAACGTTACCTATTTCCTTCGCTCCATAGATGCTGCTGCACCCGCTGAGTTTCTCCAGCTTTTTTGTGTACCTACCTTTTTATCATCTGCTTTGATCTGCCATTTCCACACCTTACCGTAGTAAATCTGTGGAATTCTCTGCCACAGAAAGCAGTGGAGGCCAATTCACTGGATGTTTTTAAGAGACACTTAGATATAGCTCTTTGGGCTAACGGAATCAAGGGATATGGGAAGAAAGCAGGAACGGGGTACTGATTTTGTATGATCAGCCATGATCATATTGAATGGTGGTGCTGGCTTGAAGGGCCGAATGGCCTACTCCTGCACCTGTTTTCTATGTTTCTATGTCACTTAAATACTAACGTGGCTCCATCTGTCACTGTCGTGAACACGGAAGGTTAAGATGCCGTAAAACCCATGCCATCTTGCCCCTTCCCCAGCGTAGACTACAAAGAAACAAGCCCATGTACAAGTCCGAGTTTAGATCGAGTGTGAGATTAGCTGCTAGTCTGGTTGAGTTTGGAGACACTGCACGGAAACATGGACCAGCAATCCCTGCACCCTACCATTATCCTACACACACTAGGGACAATGTTTTACAATTTTACCAAGCCAATTAACCTACACACATGTACGTCTTTGGAGTGTGAGAGGAAACACAAGATCTCAGAGTAAACCCACACAGGTCACGGGGAGAACTTGCAAACTCCGTACAGACAGCGCCCGTAGTCGGGATTGAACCCGGGTCTCTGACGGTGTAAGGCAGCAACTCGACCACTGCTCCATTATTGAGCCTGGAAGAATCGCAGGCAATGAAGCATTTGCAAATTGTAGCCAGAGCATCGTCTGTATGGCTGTATTCAACACCTGTATGAAAGGCCCAAGTCAAGATTAATCCGCAGCTGTATCTAGACCATCGAGCTAGGGGGCAGACGTTATTTAAAACTACAACATTCGCATCAATATCGTGGACAGAGGTTGCCAGTCTAGCTTGTATCCTAATTGGAGATTTAGATTATATCAAAAGGACAGAGTGCTGGGAGCCTGTGAATGTTCAATGAACTGTGAGATTGCAACACAACTGTTAACTTTCCAAAACATTGAGGACAATTAGAGTCATGGAGTGATACAGTGTGGAAACAGGCCCTTCAGCCCAACATATCCCATCTACACTCGTCCTACCTGCCTGCGTTTGGCCCATATCCCTCCAAACCTGTCCTATCCATGTACATTGTGGTAGTCCCAGCCTCCACTGGCAGCTTGTTCCACACACCCACCACCCTTTGCGTGAAAAAGTTACCCCTCAGATTCCAATGAAATCTTTCCCCCTTCACTTTGAACCCATGTCTTCTGGTTCCCGACTTCCCTACTCTGGGCAATCTACCCGATCTATTCCTCTCATGATTTTGTACACCTCTATCGGATCACCCCTCATCCTCCTGCGTTCCAAGGAATAGAACCTCAGTCTGCCCTACCTCTCCCTGTAAATCAGACCGTCGAGGGCTGGCAACAACCTCGTAAATAATTTTTTTTTCTTCAACGTAAATTTGAAAATACTTGCTCATACTTCATGTGCTACTATAAATGGCTGGAATTGTGATGACAGGTAAAATGGGCTTTTCCTTTGATTTCACACTGCCTCCATTCCACTGCTGTCTCTGTATTGGAGATGGTTTCATCCCCGCCAGCTCAAGAGGGCAGGTGAAGGGGGTTAAAACGGAGGGAGAACCGAGGGCTGCTAGCACTTCTGCCAAACAAAATATTTTATTCCCATATTTCAGAATGACCCGATTTTAAAATAGTGCACTGTAACATCATCAACTCTTCGCATCTGACTAAGTTTTCTAAACAAGGTCACAGGACTGGTGATGGGAAGTGAGATTCTTTGAAATTTCGTCCAAAACAGATTTTCCATTCAGCGGCCACAGAACTCAGAAGGAGACCACTGTCTGTCCCACATGGGAAAGGTTATCTGATTTATCCAGTGCCTATAACCAATTTACTTTAAAGACACGGTGCGGTAACAGGCTCATCGGCCCACCGAGTGCGAGCTGATCAGCGATCACCTGTACACTAGCACTATGCTCCAGCACTAGCACTAGTCTCCTCAGATCCTGGTGAACTTCTACCGCTGCACCATCGAGAGCATCCTTACCAACTGCATCACAGTATGGTATGGCAACTGCTCTGTCTCCGACCGGAAGGCATTGCAGAGGGTGGTGAAAACTGCCCAACGCATCACCGGTTCCACGCTCCCCTCCATTGAGTCTGTCCAAAGCAAACTCTGCGGAGGGCGCTCAGCATCGCCAAGGACTGCTCTCACCCCAACCATGGACTGTTTACCCTCCTACCATCCGGGAGGCGCTACAGGTCTCTCCGTTGCCAAACCAGCAGGTCGAGGAACAGCTTCTTCCCGGCGGCTGTCACTCCACTCAACAACGTACCTCGGTGACTGCCAATCACCCCCCCCCCCCTCCCCCCCCGGACACTTATTATTATTTATTCAAATCATTTGCTATGTCGCTCTTCCAGGGAGATGCTAAATGCATTTTGTTGTCTCTGTACTGTACACTGACAATGACAATTAAAATTGAATCTGAATCTGAATCTGAATCTGAATCTGAATGCTACACATAATTAATAATTTCACCAAAGCCAATTAGCCTACAAACTTCATGAGGTCATAAATGATCGGAGCAGAAATAGGCCCTTCGGCCCATTAAGTCTACTCCGCCATTCAATCATGACTCTCTCCTGACCCCATTCTCCTGCCTTCTCCCCATCACCGCTGGCGCCCGTACTAATCAAGAACCTGTATGTCTTTGAAGTGTAGGGAGGAAACCGGAGCACCAGGAGAAAACCCACGTGGTCCCTGGGAGAATGTACAAACTCCGCCCAGACAGCACCAGTAGTCAGGATCGAACCCCGGGTGCCTAGTACTGCAAGGCAGCAACTTTACCGCTGTGCCACCGTGCCACACACATCCCACATCACCATCAACCTGCTCTTTGATTCTTTTCCAGTGCACATCTAATTCCTTTATGCACTAATTGAAGGGGCAGCACAGTGATGCAGCTGATATAGTTGCTGCCTCTGCAGCAGACACCCAGGTTCGATCCTGACTATGCGTGCTGTCTATGCGGTGTTTGTTTGTTCTTCCAGTGGGTTTTCTCCTGGTGGTCCAGGCTGAGGAAGGGTCTTGAGCCATCCTTTTCCTCCAGATGTGCTGCCTGACCCGCTGAGTTACTCCAGCACTTTGTGTTCATCTCTGGAACTGTAGTGCAGTGCTGGCTGTCCTCCCGTTCCCCAACCTGTAACCAGAATGAGTCGGGCAAAAAAACAAAACAAACTCAGCGGAACAGCATCTGCAAACTCCGCTGAAGGGCTGCAGCTGTTTTTTTTTTAAAATAAGGCTATTAACTGCTGACAGGAAGGGTTTCTATTCAACTTTCAGTGTGTAAAGTTGGACTTGGAACAATCCTGGACATTAGACTTGGATTACAAAATCCAAGCATCAAGACTTGTGTATTCACTCTGGCCTGATCCGGAATATCATTCGTAGACAGAACGCCCTGTATGTGACGGTAAATGAGGCAATTTGCCGACCACTGCTCTCTAATAATAAACCTATCGAAGCAAAGGGCAGTGGATAAATATTAGGTTTAACTTGCAGCTCTGCCCAGTTCTGAGGGGCCAGCTGCTGTCTGAAGTTGTACTGTGTGGAAAAAAATGTTTTCAATCCTCGTCTCAACTTCTTGAACTAAACAAGTGGACACTTTCCTAACACGTTGGGCGTCTCTAACGTTCCTCGCGGTTTGCGACAGGCTGATAAAGGTGGAACAATGACACATATAAGCATCCGTGCGCGGACTTCAGCTGTTGATATTGCAAATATTCCAGCTTACAAGAAGTAACACCTGACCCATGTATTTACATCCCCAGAGCTCACCGCTCCTACTCCTGCCCTCCCCGCACTCCAGATATTTTTTTTTCCCTGGAAAGGAATAGTGCAGATGTGGATTCCTTCAAGACTAAACAGTGCAGAAATCAAAAGAGCAAAAGTATATAAGCAAAAGAGACATGTTAGGCTTTGCTGTTTGTAATGTTGGGGCTTGCAAAGTCTGCAATGCCCACAGCCAGACTGAAAGACATAATTCGTTTGAACAGTGTGCCCACGTACACAGCACAAAGTGGACAAGTGTATCTTTGGCTTAGTTACGTTTTAGTTTAGAGATACAGCGCGGAAACAGGCCCTTTGACTCACCCGCTCCTCGCCCACCAGCGATCCCCGCACACTGACACTATCCCACGCACACCAGGGGCAATTTACAATGATGCCAAGCCAATTAGCCTACAAACCTGCACGCCTTTGGAGTGTGGGAGGAAACCGGAGATCCCGGAGAAATCCCGTGCAGGTCACGGGGCGAACGGCCAAAACTCCATACAGGCGAGCACACGTGGTCAGGATCGAACCCTGGTCTCTGGTGCTGTAAGGCAGCAACTCTACCGCTGCGCCACTGTGCCGCACTCGAGGATGGCCTCTCTGTAGAGTAGGAGAAAATGGGAAGTTTGGACTGGATGGGTCAGTGTTGCAGGACATGACCCATCACGGTTCTTGCTGAAAGGAAGCTGCCTAGCTACAGAAGAACAAAATAAGTCTCAGAATTTAAGTAACCCCCCCCCCCCCCTCCCCACACTTTTTCTGTCACAAAAACCCACCCCCTCCCTCGCCCCTCTCTCCCCCCCCCCCCCCCCCCCCCCCCCACTGCTCACCTCCCCTGTCCCCCACCCAGACTACCAACTATTTTTCATCTTCATATCATCATTCACCTCCCACCTTCCCCACCACTCGCTTCTCTCTGGCTATCTAAATATAGCCAGTTCATTGGCTATATTTAGGAGGGAGTTAGATGTGGCCCTTCTGGCTAAGGGGATCAGGGGGTATGGAGAGAAGGCAGGTACGGGATACTGAGTTGGATGATCAGCCATGATCATATTGAAGGGCGGTGCAGGCTCGAAGGGCCGAATGGCCTCTACTCCTGCACTTAATTTCTATGTTTCTATGTTTACAATCTGCCACTCTTCAAACCTGTCTCACGCCTTCCCTTCTTATCTCTGGTCTTTATTCCAAACATCTGCCTATCAAAAACACCCCCTTGCCTAAGTTGATGTATTAAGTGCCACGCTATGTTCTGCCACTCCCCCCCTTTCTGCTTTCTCCCCCCCCCCCCTCCACAATCAGCCTAAAGAAGGGCTTCAACCTGAAACATCACCTATTCATGCTCTCCAAGGATGCTCCAAGGATACTCCAGCACTTTTGTGTCCTTCTGCGTATTAACTGGCATCTGCACTTTGTTGTATCGACAAATCTACCGTGGACAATATTGCACTGACTGGGGGGAGGTTCAATTAAAAGAGAGAAAAATGAATGACAGAGCCAAGACAATGTGCACTTATATTGTTCTTTGTGTCTGTTTATGTTCTCAGAGACGTACAGCCCAACACTTTGTACACGTACCAGGTGGTGGTGGCCAAGGGCTTGGAAGAGAGTGAACCTTCCCCACCGCTCAGCCACGTGCATGGAGCAGCCTACTGTGGAGACGGACTGATCCAGAGGTAACATTTGCTTCACTCACGCCTAGCCCTAGGTGGTCTCATTTTCAGGCCATCGAATGATTAAACGAACAGTGTTTGGGATTTGTTCTGCAAACATTAAACATCGACACGAATTCCCTGATCTGGCAGCAAGCCAGAAGGGTCGCAGTTTGATGCATGGCCGTTGCAGACGTATCTATCTATGACCGTGACAGTAATGAAGATGAAACTGCCGCTAACCAAATGCACATATTGTAAGCACATGCCGTTGAGTTGAGGGGCCCAACCAACAACTTTTAAAGCAACCCCATGCAGACTAAATGTGTAGGAAGGAAGTGCAGATGCTGGTTTAAACCGAAGACAGGCACAAAATGTTGGATAGACACAAAAAGCTGGACCCATTGAGTTACTCCAGCACTTTGTATAGTTGTATAGATGTCAGCTGATCTACATCGGTATTGCACCCGCTGTGCTAGATGTCAGCTGATCTACATCGATTGCACTCGCTGCTCTAGATGTCAGCTGATCTACATCGTTAAGACCAAGCGTAGGCTTGGCGATCGCTTCGCCGAACACCTCCGCTCGGTCCGCATTAACCAACCTGATCTCCCTGTGGCTCAGCACTTTAACCCCCCCCCTCCATTCCGAATCCGACCTTTCTGTCCTGGGCTTCCTCCATGGTCAGAGTGGGCACCACCGGAAATTGGAGGAGCAGCACCTCATATTCCGCTTGGGCAGTCTGCACCCTAGCGGCATAAACATTGACTTCTCCAATTCCCTCAGCCCTCTGGCTCCTCCTCTTCCTTTCTCTTTTCTGTCTGAAGAAGTGTTTCAGCCCGAAACATTGCCTATTTCCTTCGTTCCATAGATGCTGCTGCACCCGCTGAGTTTCTCCGGCATTTTTGTCTACTTTGTATAGTTAGTTGGTTAGTAAAACCAGCATCTGCAGTTCTTCGTTTCTCTGCAAGAATACATTGGGTCCCCAAGATTGCTCTTTCTCTGGTGATTGGTCTGTATCAAATGAGCATGTGATAGGAGAAGAATTAGGCCATACGGCCCATCAAGTCTGCTCCACCATGCAATCATGACTGATCTATCTCTCCCTCATGACCACATTCTCAAACCTTCTCCCCATAATCTCTGACACCCGTACTAATCAAGAACCAAGCTACTCCAGAACTTTGTGTCTTCTTGTTTGACACATACTGTATTAGCAGTGGTAGTTACACCAGTGGGAGCCTAGGACCAGAGGCCAATAGACAATAGGTGCAGGAGTAGGCCATTCGGCCCTTCGAGCCAGCACCGCCATTCAATGTGATCATGGCTGATCATCCCCAATCAGTACCCTGTTCCTGCCTTCTCCCCATATCCCCTGACTCCGCTATTTTTAAGAGCCCTATCTAGCTCCCTTGAAAGCATCCAGAGAACCTGTCTCCACCGCCCTCTGAGGCAGAGAATTCCACAGAATAAGGCCATAGCCTCAGAATAAAAGTAGACCAGGAGGAATTTCTTTAGTCAGAGGTTGGTGAATCTGTGGAATTCATTGTCACAGGAGGCTGTGGAGGCCATCAGTAGATATTTTTACGGCATAGGTAGATAGATTCTTGATTAGTACGGGTGTCAGTTGTTATGGGGAGAAGGCAGGAGAATGGGGTTAGATGGGAGAGATAGATCAGCCATGATTGAAAGGCGGAGTAGACTTGATTGGCCGAATTGCCTAATTCTGCTCCTATCGCTTGTGAACTTCCATGAAAAACAAAACTTCAAAATAGATTGCAGCTTTCAGAGGAGAAATGTTCTCAGAGCACAGCATGGCACATGTGGCAATAGAACGAACAGTTGTTGGGTGGAACATAATCCAAGAGATGAAAACAAGATTGCCACTTAACAATCTAATTTGATATTTATCATCAGTTTGCGAAAGGCAGGAGGGAAAAACATTCTCGACTGATCGTGTTGAAAGATTTACGTTCATTGCAGCAGATATGGCTTGCCAGGTCTTCATGTCCTAAGTCGCCACGAGCAGTCTCCAGCTGACAGCATTTACTGGTGCCAGATGTGGTAGTCCCGCATGCCTCCATGACCCAATCCTCCCCATAATCCAGCAGCAAGCTCTTCAGTTACACCAAGACATTGGGATGACCCTGACCTCAAATGGCCCTGGACCCTTGAACAAACCCGCAAGTTCTTGGTCTCTGGCTAGCTCAGCTTCAGTGGAATTCATTCTTGGCTGCGGAGGTCATGTCAATGGATATTTTTAAGGAAGGGATAGATAGATAGATAGATAGATAGATAGATAGATAGATAGATAGATAGATAGATAGATAGATAGATAGATAGATGATTAGTACGGGTGTCAAGGGTTATGGGGAGAAGGCAGGAGAATGGGGTTGAGAGGGAAAGATAGATCAAACATGACTGAATGGCACAGTAGACTCGATGGGCCAAATGGCCTTATTCCGCTCCTATCACCTAAATTCTGGACATACAGAGAGCAGCGGTGGAATTTTATGCTGCTGTTCAGCTGAGTCTAGTCTAGTTTAGAGATACAGCTCGGAAATAGGCCCTTCGGCCCACCGAGTCCGCGATGACCAGCCCGTATGCTAGCACTATCTTACACACACTAGGGACAATTTACACTTTTTACCAAAGCTAATTAACCTATTAACCTGTAAGTCTTTGGAGTGTGGGAGGAAACTGGAGCACCCGGAGCCAACCCATGTGGTCGCGGAGAGAACGTACAAACTCCGTACAGACAGCACCCGTAGTCAGGATCGAACCAGGTCTGTGGCGGTGTAAGGCAGCAACACCAACCCTTCGCCAGTGTGCCACCCCTAATTTGCACAACAAGAGTTTGGACCATGTTGTCAATCCAAACTGATGCACAAATCAACAAGTTATCTAGTATAATGTTAGAAGTATTCGTTAACCCGTGTCAAAATCCAAATGCTTCAGAAAGATAGGTTGCAGACAGGTGACATTAAGTTGTCCCTTGGCCACTTAAGTTGTAGCCGCGGTTTTGGAAAGAGCACATCAGAGCGTCCATTTGTGAAAGGACTCAACATGTACCTCTGGTTAAGAGTGATGGTAAGAGCGGCACAGCTCAATACAGGTCGGTGGGGGTGCTGCAAGCCGGCGCCCTGTCAGCAGCGTGTCCGTTTCTTTCTACTTTTTTTGTTTTTTTAGTATGTTTCAATGTATGTTTTTTAATGTTCCTCTGTGTGTTTTGTGTGGGGGGGTGGTGTGTGGGGGGGGGGGAGGTGAGGGGGAAACCGCTTTGGGTCGCCTCCTCCACGGAGAGGCGACTTTCTCCAGGTCGCCTCCCCCATGGCCTAACAACAAGGATCGGCGCGGCCTTTCCCGGAGACGGGCCTGGGGCTTCAGCGGCGGGCGCAGCGTAGACTCTCAGCGTGGAGCGGGCGAGCGGATGGGAGCGCGCCGTTCCGTTGGCCCGAGGCAGCCGGCAGCCTGAAGCAGCGGTCTGCGGAGCTCCAGCTGGCGCGGCGTCTACAGCCTGGAATCTCACGTTGGGGACCCGGGGAGTAGAAGAAGCTTCCACCGCCAGCCCGCGTCCAACTTCTACCGCGGGTGCGGTAGCAACCTACCATCGCCGGGGATCCCTGGAGGGGAGCTTCGTCTCTGTCGGCCCTGCGGTCTGCAGTGCTTCTGGCTGCGGCGCGAACTTTAAATCTTCGACCGCCGGCCTGCGGCCTACACCAGGCTGAAGCCGCGGCCTCCGGTGGGGAAGAGCCGATCCTGGACATCTGGACGCCCACAGCGACGGCTGCGGAGGGTTGAGGTCCCGACCACGGGGGAAATGGAGGAGGACTGGCCAATTTCTGTGCCTTCCACCACAGTCATGAATGTTCTGGTGGATGTTTGTGTTAAATTTTTATTGTGTTTTTGTGTGTTCTTTATCATTGTACCGCTGCTGGCAAATTCATTTCACTTGCACTTTATGTGCCGAATGTGCCGAATAAAACTGATTGATTGATTGATTGGTTGATTGGTTTGGCCTGTGGTTTTGAGGTTGTTCTTTGTGTTGTGGGGGCAATTGCATCTCAAGACATGCAGAAGTGTGGTGGATGTACTGTTAGCCTGGTTGATTTAGCGTAGTTTATTTTAGAGATACCACGCGGAGGCAGTCTCTTCGGCGTTTCACCGATTCCGCATCGACCAGCAATCCCCGCAATGCATCATTCAGGACTGGACCAGTGCTTCCAGTCTAATGCATTATTTTGACACTTTTATCCCTGAGGAGTACAGTGGCAGCACTTACGATATGGGCCGTTGCCTCAGGCATCGAAAGTGAAAGGATTTCTTCAGTGATAAACTTTTCCCTTTGGAGATTCTGGTTATCTAACCGGTGGTTCATTGAGGTAATGAGTGCTTAGTGCAGTTTAGAGATACAGTGTGGAAACAGGCCCTTACACCAACCAGCGATCCACGTGTGCACACACACTATCACACACACACACACACACGGGACAAATGACATTTATACCGAGCCAATAAGCCTACAAACCTGTACGTCTTTGGAGTGTGGGAGAAAGCCGGAGTTTCCCGGAGAAAACCCACTTGGATCACGGTGAGAACGTGCAAACTCCGTACAGGCAGCACCCGATTAGTGAGGGAGTCAATGGGAAACACATTTGTCTGCCGACTCAGACACACGTGGTATTTAGTTGATGCAGAACATGAAAAATAGTGAAACCTGGGTAATTATTGGCAAAAACATGCTATGTCCACGAAGCAACTTAGCCCCTCCAGAGTCGAGTCGGGACCTTTATCCACTGAGCCAACTTTACACCAATTAAAATGTTTTTGGCTTCAGGAGCCAAGCTGAATGTTGTTGAACTGGCAACAAATCAGTAAAACATGACTGCGTTCAGAACCAAAATCCTCTTCAGTTCAGAGTCAAAGCCTCTCAAATGCATCATGCTAATTCCCCCGACCAACCTGCCAGGAAAACAAACAATGCTAGGAGTGTTTTCGTCTGACAGTTTAAATAACAATTCGCATGCCGGGCTGCGACATCAAACATACTTTTAATTTGAGACACTTGCTGTGAAACCCAAGGCAGACAATCCAAGGCAAATACATTGGCGGCAAACAGCGACTGGTGAAAGGCCTGGATAGAGTGGATGTGGAGAGGATGTTTCCACTGATGGGAGAATCTAGGACCAGAGGGCACAGTCTCAGAATTAAAGGACGTTCCTTGAGGAAGGAAATGAGGAAGAATATCTTTAGTCAGTGGTGAATCTGTGGAATTGTTTGCCACAGAAAGCTGTTGAGGCCAAGTCACTGGATATGTTTAAGGCAGAGATAGATAGATTCTTGATTAGTGCAGGTGTCAGATGTTATGGGGTGAAGACAGGAGAATGGGGTTAGGAGGGCGAGATAGATCAGCCATGATTGAATGGCGGAGTAGATTTAGAAACATAGAAACATAGAAATTAAGTGCAGGAGTAGGCCATTCGGCCCTTCGAGCCTGCACCGCCATTCAATATGATCATGGCTGATCATCCAACTCAGTATCCCGTACCTGCCTTCTCTCCATACCCTCTGATCCCCTTAGCCACAAGGGCCACATCTAACTCCCTCTTAAATATAGCCAATGAACTGGCCTCGACTACCCTCTGTGGCAGAGAGTTCCAGAGATTCACCACTCTTATTGATGGGCCGAATGGCCTAATTCTGCTCCTATCACTGATGAGTTTATGACATGACTGAATTTGGTCCATAGTAGCGGGACGTGCCGGCATGGGGACAAATGGGGGGGGTGGTCTCCTGATTGTGGAATAATTCCGCCCTGCTGAGAGTGTCGGAGCAAGTATGGAGAGCAGCACTGTTTGTTATCGTTTCATGTACACTAACTCACTCGTGCTCGCTCTGTGTTATGATTCCAGACATCTGGGAGAGGAATGCGATGACCAGAACAAAATGAATGGAGATGGCTGTTCCAGTTTGTGTCGGCAGGAGACATCTTTCAACTGCGTGGGTAAGTAACCTGTCAAATATTGATTTCTCTCACTTCAGGTAGCCCCGGCATTCCCTCTCTCTCCCTCTCTCTATCCCTCCCCGACCCAAGACGCACCAGCCTCTCGTTTTCATCCTACAAACAGCGAACAATGGCCTCTTTCCTTTCTCATCGTTACTTTTTTGCATATTTTTCATTCATTGTTCTTTATCTCTCCACATCACCATCTATATCTCCCGTTTCCCTCATACCTAACCAGTCCGAAGAATAATAATAATAATATTCTTATTTATATCTCGTTTCCCTCATAAGTGCTTCACATAAACATTACATTTACACACGCAAAGAAGGGTCTCGCCCCAAGGACACAACGTGCACTCCAAGCGGGATTCGAACCGGCTTCCTCCTCAGCCCACTTAGATGCCATCTGCCTGGCCCGCAGAGGGTTACTCCAAGCTTTTTCAATCAATCAATCAATCAATCAGTTCAATCAATCAGTCTGAAGAAGGGTTTCGGCCCGAAACATTGCCTATTTCCTTCGCTCCAGAGATGCTGCTGCACCCGCTGAGTTTCTCCAGTTTTTTTGTGTACCTTCGATTCTCCAGCATCTGCAGTTCCTTCTTAAACACAGTTCAATCAATCAGTTTTATTCGTCACATTGCACATAATGTGCAAGTGAAATGGATTTTGTGTCTTCCTTCAGTTTAATCCCGCATCTGCAGTTCCTTCCTACACAAACGATGTGGTCGGAGTAATGAGAACACACACTAATGATAAACCCAGAATGGTTTGAAGGGTGAACTTGGTCTAAAGTGTGTAGGAATGCATTCCAAACTCTGGGGATAATTACTGGCAATTATTTTCGAGCCAAATTAAACCATGATCACAAAAATATTTCAATGTCCCTATAACCACTTTTTAAAAATACAGTGCGTAAACAGACCCATCGGCCCATCGAGTCCGTGCTGACTAGCGATCACCTGTACACTAGCACTCGAGACAATTTACAATTTTACCTATGTCTGAAGAAGGGTTTCGGGACGAAACGTTGCCTATTTCCTTCGCTCCATAGATGCTGCTGCACCCGCTGAGTTTCTCCAGCATTTTTGTCTACAGCGTAAAGCTTTTGTTGCGTGCTAATCAGTCAGCGGAAAGACAATGCAAGCTTCTTGGCACGGAATTGATCAACAAAGGCAGAGACTGAGTGTTTTTTTTTTAAAAAGGTTGTAGTCACTACTGGACAGGGTGGGAGATTGCAACTTTCCCGCGGTCCGCCCTGTTTCGACCTTATCAGGTCAAGACCTTATCTCAAACTGAGAGCCACAAGAGAGTAAGACGGGAGATATGAAGGGGTGAGGTGTGAAAATGACAGATCAAAGGGGACAATGTGAAGGAAATGTTGAATAGGTCATTATTGACTGAGGGGAAGGTGACAAGGAGGCTTTCAGTGGGTTTTGCTCCTGTTGTGATTGACATGCAACAGTCAATCACTCAAATCACCTGGACAGGCAACACCTCTTGAGAGAAGGAATGGGCGACGTTTCGGGTCGAGACCCTTCTTCAGTCCCAACTCGAAGGTCACCTTTTAGTGGCAGAGAGTTAAAAATCCATTGGCAAACTTGTAATGCAATGAGTTCATATGTTATAGGAGCAGAATTAAGCCAATCTAGTCTCCTCCGCCATTCATTCATGGCTAACCTTTGACACCCTTAATCATCAAGAATCTATCCATCTCCGCCTTAAAACCCAATGATGGTCTCCACAGCTGACCGAGGCAATGAATCCCACAGATTCACCACCCTCTGACTTAAGAAATCCCCCACCCCCATCTTCTTTCTAAAGGTGCGTCCTTTAATTCTGAGGCTATGACCTATGGTTCTAGACTCTCCCACTAGTGGAGACATCTTCTCCACATCTAATCTATTTAGGCCCGTCACTGCAATGCTGGGTACACATCAGATGAATTAGCATAGATACCAACTCAGATGTGTTCAGTCCATTTTCACAATGGGGTTGCAATTATAATCCAGCAATGACGACAAGTGCCATCTACCGCAGATTAGATTTAGCTGTGCATGCTCGGTACACAAAAATAGGCAGCGCGTGATCCCGTTTGTTGACAAGATCATTTCTATCCTTCATAGCTTGCTCCCTTTACTTCTCGTTCATGGAACCATAACGGTTCAGCAGCAGGCCTTTGATTGAAAGGCAGAAATTGCTGTAATCTAATTATCTTTTGTTTCTCATCTCCTCCTAATTAAATCATGTTTAATCAATGTATCTCGACAAGCTTTACATTGAAAACATTGTCTCAGTTGGGAAGCTTGGTCTGGCATTCCCACAACGTGACCCTGTTAAAACGTTCTCCTTTGGTGATTCTATTCCGAGCCAAACATCATTAAAGAACAGATTCCAATCATTTCCGTCAGTCGTTCGATCTCCCATGTGTGTGCCTGGTAATCCATTCCTAGACAAAACATTTCTCAAATTTCTCCAAAATAACAGAGTCAAAATCCCCCCCAAAATGTTTCAGGGAATATACAACATGACCTTATTTAATCACCAGCAACTAAGTCAACCATTTTGACCTAGACATATGCATTAACCTGCAGTACTTTTATCATTTAATGCTTTGCCCTTCTGTTTGGCAATTATATAGGTTGATATTCAGCATTTGATCTTTCCATTAATTTTGTAGTGCCTTTCGTTACTTTGCAAAACTTTGCTTCATAAAAGAACGTGACCAATATCAATTTCAATATCAATATCAATATCGGAGACAGTGACCAATATCAATTTCATTCGTTATCAGCCAATTAATTCGGTTTTCTAAACTTCCACAAGCTATCATCATGGTTGCTTGTGTGGGAAAGATCTTTGGAAGATCTTTGGATGATCTGGGACCTTTACTCGTCTCAGGGTTAGGACGGTGATTTGCATTCAAGAATTCTTGCCTGTTCCACCAAAATTATTTACAAATTAAAATCGAAATTCTTGTTTCCCTCGTTGCAGCGGAGAGTTTAGAAAGGGAACAGTTGCTATCAGCTTTCTAACCAAGACAAGGCACAAAATGCCAGAGTAACTCAGCGGGTCAGGGAGTGTCCCTGGAGAACATGGATAGGTAACGCTTCAGGTCTGAAACATCACCTATCCATGTTCTCCAGGGATCTTGCTTGATCTGCTGATTTACTCCAGCACTTTGCGCCTTGCCTTGGTAAAGCCGCATCTTCAATTCCTTGCTTTTAGAAACATCGAAACATAGAAAATAGGTGCAGCAGGAGGCCATTCGGCTCTTCGAGCCAGCACCGCCATTCATTGTGATCATGGCTGATCGTCCCCAATCAATAACCCGTGCCTGCCTTCTCCCCATAATCCCTTGATTCCACTAGCCCCTAGAGCTCTATCTATAGAAATCTATAGCTATTACACAATAGCTCCCTAACAAATGTCATTCTTATTTATTAAAAAATATATATAGTTATGTTGCGTGAAATCTGGAAAAAAGACAGAAAATGTTGCGATCACTCAGCTCAGCAGATCAGTGGAAAGAGTAGAGTTGATGCTTTCAGTCAAAGACTCTTTATCAGAACTTTTGGAAAGCAAAGACAGAGATACCAATCTTGAGTAGAATCTTTGGCAGTTATTGTGTCGGAAGGAACTGCAGGTGCTGGTTTTAATCGAAGATGGACACTAAATGCTGGAGTAACTCAGCAGGACAGGCATCATCTCTGGAGAGAACGAATGGGTGACGTTTCGTGTCGAGACCCTTCTTCAGAGCCATTTCCCTTTGTCTGTAAAACCAGTTCAAATTGTCTTACAATTTCTCAGACGAGGAGACCTAACTCAGGATTCAGTGGTCTAGTAACAGTTAAATAACTGGATTCTTTCCTACAAAACCCAGCCTATTGATCCAGGGACAAGATCCCCAACCCCACTATTGCCAATGTGGAATTCAAATTCATATTGTTAAATAAAATACTTACTTCTAATAAAATAAAATAATTAAAAAGTAATAATAATAAAAATCTGACATTTTAAAGAAAGTGCAATGGTAAAACGGTTACATTATTGGATAATCAAATTTGGTTTAAGTGATATTTTCTGGGAGAGAAATATATCATTCCTGCCTGGTCTTATACGTTTATGATCATTGATCCCCAGTGGTGGGATTGGCTGTGAAATGGCCCAAGATGCGCTCATTGGAGGGGAACCATGGGTTGGGCGATAAATGATGGCTCCGTCAATAATGTCCACATCCTGTGGATGACATAAATGTGCAAAGTGGGAATTAAAACATGAGGCTTATCTGCTGTGGCACTGATAGAGCATCCATCTGTTGAGATATCAGGGGAATTTATCGCCCAACAATGTTAAATGCATGTCGTAGCAGAGAAAGACAATATCCAGTAAAATATGAGCAACAAAAGTATATGTACTATATCAGAGTGTTCAAGAAGGAACTGCAGATGCTGAAAAATCGAAGGTACACAAAAATGCTGGAGAAACTCAGCGGGTGCAGCAGCATCTATGGAGTGAAGGAAATAGGTAACGTTTCGGGCCGAAACCCAAAGGGTTTCGGCCCGAAACATTACCTATTTCATCGAAGGGTTTCGGCCCGAAACGTTACCTATTTCATCGAAGGGTTTCGCACCCCTGAGTTTCTCCAGCATTTTTGTGTACCTTCGATTTTATCTGCAGTTCCTCTTGAAAGGGTTTCGGAACCCGAGGAGAACTTTTTTACCTATCTCTGGAACTCTCTGCTCCATAGTTGATGTTCATTGGCTATATTTGCATGTGGCCCTTGTGGCAAGGGGATTTCAGGTCGGGATACTTTGGTACCATGATCGATGGCGGTTTTCCGAATGGCCTACTCCTGCACCTAATTCTTGTTTCTATTGAACACCATTATGTGGTTTAATGAAATCGTATTTACAAACGCATGACAGCTTTAGGATTTACTATTTGCTCTTGGCATTCTCATATAACACTACCACTGAAGGCAGTAATGTCAGAAAGTAATAAAGCTGTAACAAAATTGCAAACCTTTTGTAATGAAAAACTACTCATGCACACATTCAAATATTATTTTTGTCCGGCAAACATCAGCGTTGGCACCGAACCTAAAGCTCACCGGCGGTGGAAGCCATTTCCGTGCAAGACTTTCGTGACATTCATATGATAATTGACGTTAAGATAGGTTTGAAAACAGGAAGAGAGGATGAGGAACTCTCATCTGCAGCGTAGACTTTGTGAACCTTGTCTTGCCCCTCCGAGTCTAATCTGGATGTGTAGATTGGAGTTGTTACTGATGTAAATGAGAGAGTTTAACACTGGTTGCACAGGCAGGGCTGCATCCTGCTCAGTCTGAAGAAGGGTCTCGACCCGAAACGCCACCCATTCCTTCTATCCAGAGTTGTTGCCTCACCCGCTGAGTTACTCCATAATTTTGTGTCTGCATCCTGCAAATCTGTTTCCTGTCTTTCAGTCGACTTTAATGGTTTAAATAAATTTACTGCTGACGTCCAACAAGCAGACTATTCAGTGGAGGGGAAATCTTCTGGTGCCATCCAACACTGTATCAAACAATGTATCACCATATTGAAGCAACGACCAAGCAAGCACACCAATGCCTCCACTTCTTTAGAAGGCTTAGGAAGTTCGGCATGTCCCCAACAACCCTTAAGGGGCTGTCCCACTGTACGAGGTAATTCAAGAGTTCTCCCGAGTTTCCCCTGATTCGAACTCAGAGAATTACGGTAATAGCCGCTCGTAGGTACTCAAGGCTCTCGTGGACATTTTTCAACATGTTGAAAAAACTTCACGAGCCCGCGTTTCCCCGAGTACCTGCCGTTAGCGTTACGAGTCGCTAAGAGACGTCCCGAGCTCCGACGTACCCGCTAGGTACTTACCACGAGTTTGATTTATTTTTAAACTCGGGAGAGCTCTTGGGTAAACTCGTACAGTGGGACAGGCCCTTTACCAACCTCTACAGATGTGCAGTGGAAAGCATTTTATTGGGATGGATCACAACTCGGTTTGGCAACAGCTCCATCCAAGACCGCAAGAAATTGTAGTGAATTGTGGACGCAGCCCAGACCGTCACACAAACCAACCTCCCTTCCACCTACACCTCACATTGCCTCGGCAAGGCCAGCAGCCTAATCAAGGACTAGGTGTACCATTCCCTCTGCTCCCCTCTCCCATCAAGCAAAAGGTACAGAAATGTGAATGCACACACCTCCAGATTCTGGGACAGTTTCTTCCCAGCTGTTATCTGGCATCTGATGGTTAATTTATGGAATTCACTGCCACAGGGAGCAGTGGAAGCAGAAACTTTAAATATATTTAAGACTAAAATAGATGGTTTTTTAGCTGCCAAGGGGATAAGGGGCTACGGGGAGAGGGCAGGGATATGGACCTAGGTATGGTTAGTATAGTAAGACCTGAGTGATCTCCTGGACAAGTGTCGATCGCCTACATTGGGGTCGGAGAGGGAATTTCCCTCCCGAATTTCTGGGTTTTTACAGTTTTTTGCCTCCCCCAGGAGATCACAGCTTGGGGTGGAGAGGGGTGATAGCGGTATAAAGGGGAGGGTAGGTGTCTTGTGTTCTGTGTCTTGTGTCTACTGTTTGTGGGTAAGTGTGTCTGTTTAGTGTTCAGCCATGAGCGAATGGCGGTGCGGGCTCGATGGACCTGGTGGTCTGCTCTCGCACCTACTTTCTATGTTTCTATGTTTCTATGATCTATCCGACCACAACTAGAGAATGGTCCTGAACTACTATCTACCTCTTTAATCGGACTTTACTGGCTTTATCTTGCTCTAAACATTATTCCCTTTATCATGTATCTCTATACTATGAAGGGCTCGATTGTAATCGTGTATTGTCTTTCCGCTGACTGGTTAGCACGCAACAAAAGCTTTTCATTGTACCTCGATACACGTGACAATAAACTACACTGAGACTATTTCTGCACTAGTATCAAGCAGTATTGTTGTGACTTCAGTGTTTTTACACACAAGTCTCCCACGTGCTGGTGAGAATGGGGTCAATCTCTTAGGCTCAGGTCAGCAATATCTTGAATCCTTTCACTGAAGCCATGACGTCTTGCGAGTCGACTTCTTTTAATGAAAAAGGCAAAAATTAAGAATACAATCCACCAAACACCAGTAAAAACCCTGTAATCCTTTTGCAATAAAAACAGAATTTGACTTAGTCCTTCACTGTGCAAGTGGAAACCCTAGAGACTGGGCAAGTCTGAATTAGTTAATTTGATTTCTCACACCATTCAATCAGTAGGATTAACGTTTTATTATATTATGGTGGGTCATAGTTCAGGGTTTGAATTATTTCATCAAGCAATATACTACTCCTAACTCCTCTGGTTGGCCAGCGAAAAGTTCCTTTCAATTTATATTTGAATTTTCAATACGAGAGCTTTGCATCCAGTTTAAAGGGCGGCACGGTGGCACAGCGGTAGAGTTGTTGCTTTACAGCGCCAGAGACCCGGGTTCGATCCCGACTACGGGTGCAATCTGTACCGAGTTTGTACCTTCTCCCCGTGACCTGCGTGGGTTTTCTCCAAGAAGTTCAGTTCCTCCCACAGTCTAAAGACGTACGGGTTTGCAGGTAAATTGGCTTGGCTATAAGTGTGAAATTGTCCCCAGTGTGTGTTAGATAGTGTTAGTGTGCAGGGATCGCTGGTCGGTGCGGACTCGGTGGGCCGAAGGGCCAGTTACTGTGCTGTATCTCTAAACTAAACTATGACTGTATAGCAATAACATTGATGCTATTTGATCGTGCAAACTGATAACACAAAATTTGCCAACATTCCTCTTATTTTAGCCACTGTTTTTTTTGATTCTGTGACATAGTTTGCCCCTAATTTGTAGATCAAAAGGATGGCCAGAGAGGAGAATTAAAAGCTATTGGGCAAGCAATTTGTTTTTTGTAATGTTCTCTGGAGTTAATTTATTTTTGGCACATTAAGGAGAGAGATTTTTTTTTGGTGTCAATTTTAATTGCGATCTTTACTTTCCAATAATGCTTTCAAAACTTTCCCTTTTTTGTGTCGGAGAAGCAGTTTTATAGATCTGAACAAAAGGAAAACAAGTCCTTCACGGCTCGCCACGGCTCAATAAGACAGAGCGCGTAAAACAGCGGGGCCCGAAATGAAGGAACTTGTTGCAATCTGTCTTTCGTGGAACTGATTTGTTCTGCTTTGTTGCTGTAGATGAACCCAGCAGATGCTATTTTCACGATGGCGATGGCGTGTGTGAAGACTTTGAGAAGAAGACCAGCACGCGGGATTGCGGTCTCTACACGCCCAGTGGTTTTATGGATCAGTGGGCAAATAATGTCACCGTCTCACACCACGACGATCAACATTGCCCGGGATGGGTGATCATTGGCCATCCAGCTGCTCCAAAGGTAAGAGTCGTTTCAAGTTGTACCTTTGCACGTCGCAAATGGTATTTTCTTTTCCGTTTGTTCAGTTCAGTTTGGACATACCGCGCGGAAACAGCCCCTTCGGCCCAGGGGCGGAAAACTCGGGGGGGGGGGGCCCAGAGGGGACACGTCCCCCCCCCCCCCATGTTTTGAGAGGTGGGCGACATCCCCACCAGGTTAACCTGCCTGGGCTTGCGGGAAATATGGCCAGCGCGGAGAAGCAGCGCTGGTATCCCGTCAGTCCAGACAGGGCTGTTAGTTAACCAGGTGAGACAGGCAGTTGAGTTGCATTTAGCGCTGGATTGAGCCTCCGAAGCCTCGCGCGCGCGTGTGTGAGTGTGCGCATGCGCGCGCGGCAGCCAAAAAATTGTGTCCCCCGTCCCCTCCATGTTTTGATAGTGAGTTCCGCTCTTGCTTCGGCCCATCAACTCATCGACAACCGGCGATCACCCTCCACACTAGCGCTATCCTACACACACGCGGGACAATTTAACAACTTTTAGTGGCCAAATTAACCTACAAGCCTGCGGGAGGAAACTAGAGCACCCGGAGAAAACCCACCAAGTCACGGGGAGACTCGTACAAACTCCGTAAAGACTGCACCTATAGTTAGGGTCTCTGGAACTGTAAGGCAGCAACTCTACTGCTGCGCCCCGGGTGAGACATGTCATGGATGGAACTATTGGTTTGTGGGCGGCACGGTGGCGCAGCAGTAGAGTTGCTACCTGACAGCACCAGGGAACCAGGTTCGAACCCGAGTACGGGTGCTCGCTCTGTGGAGTTTGTACGTTCTCCCCGTGACCTGCGTGGGCTCCGGCTTCCTCCCACACACCAAAGACATACGGGTTTGTCAGCTAATTGGCTTGGTATAATTGTAAATTGTCCCTAGTGGGTGTTGGACAGTGTTAGTGTGCGGGGATCGCTGGTCGGTGTGGACCCAGTGGGCCGAAGGGCCTGTTTCCGCGCTGCATCTCTAAACTAAACTAAATGATATCATTATCTTTTTTCTTTTTGCTTGAGTGATATATGACAATTAAACAACAGGATTCCACAGAAGAACAATGATAGAACTACTGCTGTTAGAATAGGCAGATAATTTGCTAATTACATGATTAGTTGTGCCATTGTTGCTGGTGGACTGAATATACTTGCGTGGAAGTTCTTCAGTCATTGGAAATGCTACACACAGTCCATGAAAGTGACAGCGTTTTGAGTCTAAGATAGACGCACAAAAAGCAAGATTAACTCAGTGGGTCAGGCGGGCGGGAGAAAAGGAGTAGGGACTTCCTCAGTCTGAAAAAGTCCCTTCTTCTGACTGAGAGTCAGGGGAGAGGGAAAGCGAGAGATATGAAAAGGTACAAAGGACAAAATGAATGAAAGGTTTGCAAAAGGACAAATCAAAGCCAGCAACGGTGATCAAGGAAAGGTGGAACTCACACTGGTCTATTGTTGGCTGTGGAGAATCAATGGATAGGCAGCTTCAGCCTTATTTAATGTGCTGGAAGGAACTGCAGATGCTGGTTTAAACCGAAGATAGACACAAAAAGCTGGAGTAACTCAACGGGACAGGCAGCATCTCTGGGGAGAAGGAATGGGTGACTTTTCCGGTCGAAGGTCTGAAGAAGGGTCACGACCCAAAACGTCACCCGTTCGTTCCTTCTCTCCAGAGATGCTGCCTTTCCCGTTGAGTTACTCCAGCATTTTTGTGTCTATCTTCAGTCTGATTTAGTCTGAAAGACGCCAACCCAAAATGTCACTTGTCGACTGGCTCCACGGATGCTGCATAACCTGCCGAGTTCCTCCAGCACCTTGTGTCTTGCATTGTGACAGACAATTTGGGTTTTGACAATTCAAAAATGTTTTTTTTAATGAGTTCATGTGAAGTACTGTATAAGTTTATGCCCACCTTTAAACCGCAGCAGTATCCGAAAGAAGGCAGAGTTTTAAACCAGTGGAAAACAAATTATCCTGACATAGAAATTCATGAAAAATTAGAATAAGTCAGGGTGGTTGTAGAATGATAATCTAAAGGGCCTGTCCCACTTACGCAATTTTTTCGGCGACTTGCCGGCACCCGTCATAGTCGCAGCCGGTCTCCGAAACTTTTCAACATGTTGAAAATCCAGCAGCGACCAGAACAAGGTACAACTCTTTGGGCGACTACTCACGACCATACAGGCTTCACCCCGTGACATGTCGCCAGGGTGTCGCCTGTATGGTAGTGAGTTGTCTCCTCCGTCGCCCAAAGAGTCATAGAGTCTTTCTGGTCGCCGCTGAATTCTCAACATGTTGCTTGAACTGCTGAGTTACTCCAGCTGTTGCTGTCCTTTTTTGTAAACCAGCATCTGATGTTCGGCGACCTATGATGGGTGCCGGCAGTCGCCGAAAAAGTCGCGCAAGTGGGACGGGCCCACAAGACATCCAATGCTGGAGAAATGACAAATACAAGTGCGTGCTGTGAGAGGAGAGGGGAGTTTCTGAATGGATTGCGATCTCGTGAGAAATAAAGTTAGACGCAAGTTTTGTGGCGATAAATACGAAAGAAAATTTAAAAAACTCTGGCGGCTAATGTTTTGAATCGGAAACACAAATCACATCCTGAGAATAAGAGTTTGAGAAGGAACTGCAGATGCTGGAAAATGGAAGGTAGACAAAAGTGCTGGAGAAACTCAGCGGGTGCAGCAGCTGAGTTTCTCCAGCACTTTTGCCTACCTCCTGAGAATAAGATCTTTTTATTGAATTTTCATGAAGCCAGTACAATCACGCGCATGGGGAATGTTACACTTGTTAAACCGTTCCATTGTTGCCGTCCTAGCCGGTGAAAGTGGTCTTGAAAGCAATGAAATGAGATGTTGTAAAATGTAAATTTCATCATTGTACCTGCAGGCAGTGGAGTTTGTGTTAGCTTTACAGACTGAATGCTTTACAGGGACCTAGAGGTTGCAGAATGTTGAGGTGACATGTTAGAATCACCTGCTTCCTTAACATCCTAAACACCCTTCCGATCTTGTCCTGCATTGTCGCAACCTTTGTTTTAATCTCCAATTGTCTGAAGACCAAGACATGCCTCATCTTCATTACAGAAACGTTTGGATGGGTTTAAAGGGGGGGGGGGGGGGGGGGGGGGGGGGGAAGCACAGAGCTCAAAGCATGCATAACAAAACATAGAATCATAGAAAATAGGTGCAGGAGTAGGCCATTCGGCCCTTCGAGCCTGCACCGCCCTTCAATATGATCATGGCTGATCCAACTCAGTATCCTGTACCTGCCTTCTCTCCATACCCCCTGATCCCTCTAGCCACAAGGGCCACATCTAACTCCCTCTTAAATCCAGCCAATGAACTGGCCTCAACTACCTTGAGAATTCCACAGATTCACCACTCTGACACGAAATACTGACACGGTTCCTGGATGTAGAACAGCGGTTGATTATGTGTAGGGAAGAACTGCATATCTGGTTTAAACCCAAGACAGACACAAGAAGCTGGAGTAACTCAGCGGGTCAGGCAGCATCTCTGGAAAAAAAATAAATAATAGGTGACGTTTCGGGTCAAGACCCTTCTTCAGAACTTGATTATTTTCCATTCCCTAAGTTATTGGTTATATAATAAATCATAAATCCTTTATTTCGAACAGACTTAAAAAATAAAAAGCAAGTACGAAACAGCATACAAAAAACAAAAAAAACAAGAATATTTATATAGTGTCATAAACAATATCTATAAATAAATGAATCATGTGTCCAAAAAGGTGCAGGAAGAAGCCAAAGCTTATTAATTCCCACCCCTTATTATCTAATACAAATTTAGCAGCTATAAACACCTTATGTACACCAGATTATTTACATTTATACACTAATCAAATGTTTGTAAAGCCATACAAAAAAATTAAAAAAGATATTGGTTATATACCTGTGAATAGAGTTAAGGGAGGGGAGGATTTGTTTAGACAACACAGTAAACATCGTTCCCTGGAATAAATCAGTGGATCAGGAGGCATCACTGGAGGGCATGGATAGGCGAGGTTTTGGGTTGAGACCTTTCTTCATATTGATTGTTTGAGATGCTGTGAAGATGGATCCTGACCCAAAACATCGCGCCCCCAGAGATGCTGCCTGACCCGCTGAGTTACACCAGCATTTTGTGTTCAACCGAAGATCGACACAAAAAGCTGGAATAACTCAGCGGGTCAGGCAGCATCACTAGGGGGAAAGGAATAGGCGATGTTTCAAGTCGAGACCCTTCTTCAGGCCGAAGAAGAGCCTCCACCCGAAACCTCACCTAAACCTTTTCTCCAGAGATGATGCCTGTCCCACTGAGTTACGCCAGCTTCTTGTGTCTATCTTCTGTTTAAACCAGCATCCGCAGATCCTAAAGAGACACTTTGCGTTCTTTCTTAGATTCCAGCATCCGCAGTTATGGACATCTACTCTTTGTCCTTAGACCCATTGTTTTGATATTTCCACAATTAATTTCGTATCAGGCAATATCAAAATGAAAATAGCTAATTAGACAGTTCTCCATCCATGCAATATTCCTGCAATCATTTTCATCGGGCCCGAGAGAGAGTTATCTATTAGATTTATTGAATACATCCTGAGCCCATTAAATTGAGTAAAATTCTGGTCAGTGATTAAAATGTTCACAACCGTTCAGAGAAACAACATTGACTGAAAGGCATGTTGAAACATTCTTATCTAAGGCTTTAATGGGTACACTGCCAGGGTGAGCAAAATGTTCCCTCTATTCAGTTGTTCCCATTAAACAAACATTGAAAGTCTCGGGAAATTAATTGTGCTTGATCGAGCTGCTTTTGAAGTGTATGTGCCCATTAAAGAAGTGCCCTTTTATCTGGTATGTACAGCACTTGCCACTGCCTGCCTCACAGGGTGCAGTTTTGATGGCATAAGCGGGCACAGATTATTTTGATCCCGCTCATATATCGGTAATTAATTGCAACACTGAATTGGAAATTAATGATTACACAGCGTATAAGCGCCTGCACACGTGGAATTGGTATTTGCCATATTAAGGAAGTTAGATGTGGCCCTTGTGGCTAAAGGGATCAGGGGGTATGGAGAGAAGGCAGGTACAGGATACTGAGTTGGATGATCAGCCATGACCATATTGAATGGCGGAGCAGGCTCGAAGGGCCGAATGGCCTACTCCTGCACTTATTTTCTATGTTTCTATATTTCAGTCTCTTGTTTGTGCTGAGTTGCCATGGCTGGAGTATCATGCACTTCACTGGACAAATACGGTGTTTCAAAGTGTGTGAATAAAAAACACTTCAAATATCGTTGATGGGGGAGGTGTTCAGTTTGTGTTTTAGAGATACAGCGCGGAAACAGGCCCCTTTCGGCCCACCCAGTCCGCGCCAACCAGCGAACCACCACACTATCCTACACACTAGGGACAATTCTATTCCGATCACTTATGACCTGATAAACGTAAATCAGCCTAGCATGTCAAATATTTTTATTTTTATTTAAACCCTTCGAACGAAAAGCGTTGGAACACACACGGATATCAGGCAATTGTGAAATTAGTTCACGGCACGGAAACAGGCCCTTTATTCACACACTGAAGATAGACACGAAAAGCTGTGGTAACTCAGCGGGACAGGCAGCATCTCTGGAGAGAATGAATGCGTGACATTTCGGGTTGAGACCCTTCTTTAGGTTCTCCACCCGAAACGTCACCCTTTCCTTCTCTCCAGAGATGCTGCCTGTCCCGCTGCGTTACTTCAGCTTTTTGTGTCTATCTTCAGTGAAGCCAGAGCAAGGGGCTTTGGAGGGTTTACTAGTCCACCTCCGCTGATTTTAAGGTGTTAATGAGTTTGTATATTGCAAAGGACGCTGGTCTTTTATAAGCAGTTTGGAATAAGATTGGAAAGATATTGTACAAAGACATTTTTTTTTTTTTTTTTTTTTTAAACTGTCAGCTTAAAATGGTTGGTTAAAACTATATCTCCGAGGGTGGCATGGTGGCGCAGCGGTAGAGTTGCTGCCTTATAGTGCTTGCAGCATCAGAGACGCGGGTTCAATCCTGACTACGGGCGTTGTCTGTACGGTGTTTATTCATTCTCCCCGTGATCGTGTGTGTTTTCTCCAAGATCTTCCGTTTCCTCCCACACTCCAAAGACGTGCAGGTTTGTAGGTTAATTGGCTTGGTTTTGTATACTTGGTATAAGTGTAAATTGTCCCTAGTGTGTGTAGGATAGTGTAAATGCCCGGGGATTACTGGTCGGCGTGGACTCGGTGGGCCGAAGGGCCTGTTTCCGTGCCGTGAACTAATTTCACAATCGCCTGATATCCGTGTGTGTTCCAACGCTTTTCGTTCGAAGGATTTAAATAAAAATATTTGACAAGCTAGACTGATTTACGTTTAACAGGTCATAAGTGATCGGAGTAGAATTAGACCATTCGGCCCATCAAGTCTACTCTGCCATTGGCTGATCTATCTCTCCTTCCTAACCCCATTCTCCTGCCTTCTCCCCATAACCTAGACTCTCCCACTGGTGGAAGCATCCTCTCCACATCCACTCTATCCAAGCCTTTCACTATTCTGCACATTTCAATGAGGTCCCCCCTCATTCTTCTAAACTCCAGCGAGTACAGGCCCAGTGCCGAGAAAACATGGCTCAATGGCTTTAAAGAAATAACCATTACACTGCTGAACCCACAGTCCCGTCGCTAGCTACCTTTTATACTCTCCCATTTGTATACATATATTTGCCTATGTACCAGTTTAATTCATCCACAGTGCACACATTGTTTAACCAGTATTGTTATTTCTACTATCTTGCACTATGACCAGACGCTAAACTGCATTGCGTTGTACCTGTACTCGTATTTGTGCAATGACAATACAGTTGAATTGAATTGAATGTTTAAAAAAAATATTGCCCACTGTACTGCTGAATTAGTCGCTGCTTCAGTTGGAAGGACTATCAGGAGGGAGAGAGACAGGAATACAATCCCACTTCACAATATCTGATGAAATATACAACCTGTTAGAAACAGGACCAGAGATATTGCGTTGCTTGTCAGAACTGATTAGCTGGGATATCTTGCCTGATGCAATGGTTTTTGATGTATCAAACCACTGGGGGCTTTGGAAACTGAGGCTGATAATGCAAATGTGCAGCATTTCCCCATTGACCTTGGCGGGAATTTTCATCAACTTGGAAGTAGAAGCATTGCAGTAAATTCTGTCGTCTCCGCGAAGGACACCTGCGGGTGTGCGTGATGTCACCTGTGACTCTTTGGAAAACAGATGTTACTCCAGCATTTTGTGGCTGTCTTTGATTTAAACCAGCATCTGAAGTTCCTTCCCACACAATCGATCCTACTGGTTTAGTGCCCAAGATAGTAATGTTATGCCTCCATCATGGGTTGTGAGGCAATGTAGTGGGGATGTAACTCCCCTTCCCATTCCCACACTGACCTCTCTGTCCTGGGCCTTCTCCACTGTCAGAGTGAGGACAAATACAAATTGGAGGAACAGCACCTCATATTCCGCTTGGGCAGATTACATCCCAGTGGTACGAATATTGATTTTTCTAATTGCAAGTAACTCCTGCATTTCCTCTCTCTCCATCCCTCCCCCACTCTAGCCATCCAACTAGTTTTACTCTGAGCTTTAGTCCGAGGAAGGGTTTCGGCCCGAAACGTTGCCTATTTCCTTCGCTCCATAGATGTTGCCTCACCCGCTGAGTTTCTCCAGCACTTTTGTCTACCTTCGATTTTCCAGCATCTGCAGTTCCTTCTCGAGCTAGTTTCACTGTCATCCTGCTTTGTTTCACTGCCTGTATCAACTCCTTATCACCTTCTCCACAGCCAACAACAGACCATTGTGGGCTCCACCTTTTCTTGATCATCATTGTTGGCTCTGATTTGTTCATCCCGTACCTTTCATTCATTTGTTCTTTGTACCTTTCATTAACTCTAGTTTCCCTCTCCCCTGACATCGAAGAACGGTGTTGACCCGAAACATCACCTATACCTACACAGACAATGCCCGTAGTCAGGATCGAACCTAGGTCTCTTGCTACTGGTGTGCCACAATTAAGAAGTGTTTCATTTGTGCCACGGTTTTCTTTATCAAATAAAAAAAAGACACAAACTGCTGGAGTAACTCAGCGGGTCAGGAAGCATCGCTGGAGAGCATGGATGGGTGATGTTTTGGAATGGAAACATGTAAGATTATTAAGGGTTTGTACATGTTAGAGGCAGGAAGCATGTTCCCGATGTTGGGGGAGTCCAGAACCAGGGGCCACAGTTTAAGAAAAAAGGGGTAAGCCATTTAGAACTGAGATGAGGAAACACTTTTTTACATAGAGAGTTGTCAGTGTGGAACTCTCTGCCTCAGAGGGCGGTGGAGGCAGGTTCTCTAGATACTTTCATAGAAACATAGACATAGAAATTAGGTGCAGGAGTAGGCCATTCGGCCCTTCGAGCCTGCACAGCCATTCAATATGATCATGGCTGATCATCCAACTCAGTATCCCGGTTCTGCCTGGATCTCTCCATACCCCCTGATCCCCTTAGCCACAAGGGCCACATCTAACTCCCTCTTAAATATAGCCAATGAACTGGCCTCAACTACCTTCTGTGGCAGAGAGTTCCAGAGATTCACCAGTGGAGTCCACCACTTTCAAGAGAGAGCTGGACAGGGCTCTTAAAGACAGTGGAGTCAGGGGATATGGGAATAAGGCAGGAACGGGGTACTGATTGTGGATGATCAGTCATGATCACATTAAATGGCGGTGCTGGTTCGAAGGGCCGAAGGGCCTACTCCTGCGTCTACTGCCTATTGACCCTTCTTCAGGTTCATGATCTGAAGTCAGGAATGAACCCGGGTATCTTGTGCAAACTCTACCGCTCGAGAAAACGCTATCAGCTCAACCGCTTTTCCACTCCGTGCAGCCCTAAGTGGAAGAAGCTCTCACCCAGAGCGCGTGGGCTGGAATGACTCCCAGAGACATTTCAGGAAATGAAAGGTGACACTGCAGTGTAAAAACGGCTGCTCATCTTTTAACATCCTGGCTTTAAAAGAAAAACATTGTGTGGCTGGCGGGCCAACTCCAATGCCCTGACACGACCGTCACACCAGGGCCATTCCTGTAGCAGCGAGACAAAGGGATAATCTGCCCTTTTTTTTTGTTTTTTTGCCACCAGACTTTTTCCACAGGAACACCAAGCAAATCTTTAACCAATAACTTTGCCAACTGCTGAGACACAGTCCAAGTTTATCATCACAAACATTGAAAGCAAAAGAACCATAACAATCTGTGGACACGACGGTAGACTTTTATGTTGCAGTTAAAAAAATTGTTTGGTGATCAAGTTACAAAAGTCAAGTGAGCTGAAGGGAACAACTGATCACTCCACCTACAACACACAATCAACATCATCTCTTCCAACTATCTTTAATTGGAATATTTGTAACTGTTTTATTCTCTCCTTTGCTTACTCCATCCCCACCCATGCTCCCCAGTCACTTCCCTTTCAAACATACTGAGAGGCCAAATTGCTCAGAGCCTGGCCAGAGATGTGAATGATCTCTCCTGAGGGAGGTGCAGCAATGATCTCAGTAGAACTTGTTATCCAGTTTGCTAGTCGAGCTTACATAGAAACATAGCAAATAGGTGCAGGAGTAGGCCATTCGGCCCTACGAGGCCAGCACCGCCATTCGATATGATCATGGCTGACCATCCAGAATCAGTATTTAAGAGGGAACTGCAGATGCTGGAGAATCGAAGGTTACACAAAAAAGCTGGAGAAACTCAGCGGGTGCAGCAGCATCTATGGAGCGAAGGAAATAGGCAACGTTTCGGGCCGAAACGTTGCCTATTTCCTTCGCTCCATAGATGCTGCTGCACTCGCTGAGTTTCTCCAGCTTTTTTGTGTAACCATCCAGAATCAGTACCCCGTTCCTGCTTTCTCCCCATATCCCTTGATTCCATTAGCCCTAAGAACTCTATCTAATGCCCCTGTCCCACTTTGGAAACCTGAACGGAAACCTCTGGAGACTTTGCGCCCCACCCAAGGTTTCCGTGCGGTTCCTGGAGATTTTTGTCCGTCTCCCTAAAGGTCGAAAGTGGTTTCCGCTTCTTCTATGTTCCGGCGATTATTTCAAAAAATTCAAAACCGGCCGCGACTAAACATAGGTTGCCGTTTTAAAAATCTGTAATTTTTTTAGTCGAAGCCGGTTGCGATGCTAGTTGAAGGTGGTTGCCGGAGGTTGCAGGTGGTGGGAGGTCTTACCTTCCACTACCTGCAACCTCCGGCAACCTCCGGCCTCCGGCAACCTCAACCTCCCGCAACCACCGGCAACCTCCGGCAACCTGGAACAGTGAAATGCTTTTGTTGTGTGCTAACCAGTCCATACATACACCACAGACACAAAATGCTAGAGTAACTCAGCGGGACAGGCAGCATCTCTGGAGAGAAGAAATGGTCTCAGGTCGGGACCTTCTTCTGAAGAAGATGGGTCTCGACCCGAAACGTCACCCATTCCTTCTATCCAGAGATGCTGCCTGTCCCGCTGAGTTACTCCAGCATTTTGTGTCTACCTCTGGTTTAAACCAGCACCTGCAGTTCCTTCCTACAACATATGTACATACACCATACATGACAATAAACCTACACCAATACAATTAAAGATACCATTGCCAGTTTACGTGTTTCAGTGAAGAGATGCAGGTACATCGAATGGAAGCATTGACCTCCCTGGGTCAAAGGCTCTACCCAGTATATCTTGGCTGATATCTCATTAACGTTAACAAATGGGCAGAGAACACAACCTCAATCACACACAACATAACCTCAGCATCGCCATTTGTTTATGCAACCACATTTAGAGAACTCACAGTAAATGAAGGCAAGTCGACATTGTATTTGAAGCAGTTGTCACAGTGAGGTCACAATGCATATAAATGAAGCAAGGTACCTCTGTACATCGTGGTGGTGTAGCCCCTTCAAGCCGATGACCGTTTGGTGTCTTGTTCCGTTCAAAGACGCGAGGCATTTGGTTCTAAACTCTCACGTAGCTTTATCCTGAAATAAAGCAAATTGAATCAAGAGAATAATTGTTCATCCTTCTGCAGTACTTCAGGCAGAGAGGGAGGGGGGGGGAGCGAGAGGAAGGGGGGGAGAGGAGGGAGGGGAGGGGGGGGGGGGGGGGGGAGAGAGGAAGGGGGGGGGAGAGGAAGGAGGGGGGGGAGAGAGGAAGGGGGGGGGGGGAGAGAGGGGGGGGGGGGGGGGAGAGGAAAGGGGGGGGGAGAGGAAGGGGGGGGGAGAGAGAGGAAGGGGGGAGAGAAGGAAGGGGGGGGGAGGAAGGAAGAGGGGGGAGAGGAAGAGGGGGGAGAGAGAGAGGAAGGGGGGGGAGAGAGGAAGGGGGGGGGAGAGGAAGGGGGGGGGAGAGGAAGGGGGGGGAGGAAGGGGGGGGGGAGGAGAGGAAGGGGGGGAGAGGAGGAGAGGAAGGGGGGGGAGAGAGGAGGGGGGGGGAGGAGGAGGGGGGAGGAGAGGGGGGGAGAGAGAGGGGGAGAGAGAGGGGGGAGAGAGGGAGAGAGGGGGAGGGAGGGGGCGAGAGGAGGGGGGGGGGGGGGGAGAGAGGAAGGGGGGGAGAGAGGGAGGGGGGGGGGGAGAGAGGAGGGGGGGGAGAGAGGGGAGGGGGAGGGGGGGGGGGGAGGGAGGGGGGGAGGGAGGGGAGAGAGGAGGGAGGGGGAGAGAGGAGGGAGGAGGGAGGGGGGGGGGGGGAGGGGGGGGGGGAGGGAGGGGGGGGGGGGGAGAGGGTAGGAGGGGGGGAGGGGGGGGGGGGGGGGGAGGGGGGAGGAGGAGGGCGGGGGGAGAGGGGGGGGGGAGGGAAGGGGGGGGAGGGAGGGGGGGGGGGAGAGGGGGGGGGGGGGGGGGGGGGGGGGGGGAGGAGGGGGGGGGGGGGAGGAGGGGGGGGGGGAGGGGGGGGGGGGGGAGGGGGGGGGGGGGGGGGGAGAAAGGGGGGGGAAGGGGGGGGGGGAGAGGGGGGGGGGGGAGGGGGGAGGGGGGGGGGAGAGCGGGGGGGGTGAGGGAGGGGGGGGGGGGTGAGGAGGGGGAGGAGGGGGAGGGAGGAGAGAGAGGAAGAGGGGTGGGAGGGGAAGGAGGGGGGAGATGGGAGAACAAAGGAGGGGGGGAGGGTAAAGGAGGGAGAGGGGGAGAGGGTTGGGGAGGGGAGAGAGTGAGAGAACAAGGGGGAGGGGGGAGGAGGATAGTGAGAGGAAAGATGACCAGATGCGGGGGAAAACAATAAAGAGAGGAGAGGGAAAATAATAACTGGCACAAATTAATGCAGCGTTGGTCATTCCAGTAGAGTGGTGACTGCCTTAAATAACCTTGTTGTAAATAGATTACAAACCAGCCCCATTTTTTATCCAGTCAGTTGTTTACAAAATGTGATTTGCGCATGTTCCGGTGCAACAGCAGTATTGCATTAGTTTGCCTGCAGCAAGTAAATACACAATGATAAATGACTGGCAGTAAGTTACGAGCAATAATTCAATTGAACAGCACTAATGATGAAATAAAATCCAGAGATGGTTGGGCAATTTACAAATGTCACCAAGAACTGCAAGAATGAATTACACCCTCACACACGCCAGCTCTGTTGTTGTTCTGTATAATATGAAGTGTTTGGTTTATTTTACAAGGAAAAAAAAATCTGTTCATTTTTTTCTATTATAGATTTTGAAACGCTTCTTATTTAACTGGTGTACATTGGGCTCTGTAATTGAAGTGGTGGCAATGA
Organism: Leucoraja erinaceus; assembly: GCF_028641065.1. Lineage (NCBI taxonomy): Eukaryota > Metazoa > Chordata > Chondrichthyes > Rajiformes > Rajidae > Leucoraja > Leucoraja erinaceus. The sequence continues at coordinate 23,101,672 of NC_073407.1, forward strand.
TGAGTGGAGTAAATATGCACCACCGATCGGAAGACAGACACAAAAATCCCGGGGTAACTCAGTGGGTCAGGCAGTGTCTCTGGGGGGAAAAGGAATAGGTGACGTTTCGGGTCGAGACCCTTCCTTCAGACTGAGAGTCAGGGGAAAAGGGGAACGAGATAAATAGACCGTACTCAGGACAAATGAATGGGAGATATGCAGGAAGCAACGATAATTGAGTGAATGTGGAGCCCACAATGGTCCATTGTTGGCTGCGGAGAGGGTGACAACGAGTTACACAGACAGTGAAGCTCAACACGATGACAGTGAAACTAGTACGATGACTAGGGTGGGCAGGGAGAGAGAGAGAGAGAGAGAGAGAGGGGATGCATAGGGTTACTTGAAGATTCAGATTCAATTTAATTTAATTGTCATTGTCAGTGTACAGTACAGAGACAACGAAATGCATTTAGTTAGAGAAATCAAGATTCAATCTGCTGGGCTGTACGATGCCCAAGCATTTGCAGTTGCCCCTGACACTATGAGATTGGAAAAATGGGGGGGGGGGGAAGATTTATACGCATGGACACAAACAATCCTTCATTATCAACCCACTCACCAGTACAGTTTCCAATACTCTTGTCCGCTGAGATAGGGAAGGAACTCTGTCCAAGCAGCTATTACAGTTGTGTAACACTCTGCAGTGGGGAACAATAAAAAAAACATCGCACACAATTTTTAACCAGGCCCATTAGACCTCATTGAGTGCTCCCAACACTGCTGCCAATTGGTCAACTGAGAACCAATTGTGGCACCTCATGTTACCCAGGTGGCTCAGTGCATATCACTGACTGGACCTGAATTACCAATTAGAGGCTTGGATGATCATGAATGGACAGGAAAATGTAAGATGGTGACTTTCAAGTCTCTGCTTTCACCCCCAACATAATTTGGGGCTACCCATTAGCACATTTGACGGGTCTTTGTAAGAAATAGAACACAGCAAAATAACTAACATGGCCCCGTATTATCACTCCAAGAGTGATGCAGTGTGGAAACAGGCCCTTCGGCCCAACTTTGTCTGTCAGCTATGTTATCTAGCCCTCGATTCCCCTATTCTGGGCAAGAGACTCTGTGCATCTACCCCATCTATTCCTCTCATGATCTTAAATGCACCTCTATAAGATCACCCCTCATACCTCTGCGCTACAAGGAATAGTCCCAGCCTACTCAACCTCTGCCTATAGCTCGGACCCTCTAGTCCTGGCAACATCCTCGTAAAAAATGATTAATGAACACTGATTCACATAATATTAGAGAATTGTTCCTTAATAATAATTAATGCTTCATATTAATTCGGAGAGAGATGGTGAAGGTTTTAAGCTATACAACTATTAGAATTGGGCACCAGTTCCCACTTCTGTTTATTGCACTCAGAGAGCATTTAATTCAAGTCACGCTAAGGTTATAGTCGTTTGAATAAGTGCAGTGAGATTGATTGATTGATTGTAAGATGCAACATGGCAACAGGCCCTTCGGCCCATAGAGTCCATGCTGACCATCAATCACACAGTTCAAACACTTGGGGCAATTTACAGAGGCCAATTAGCCTACAAACCACACACATCTTTGGGATCCAGAGGAAATCCACGTGGTCACACATAGAGCATGCAAACTCCACACAGTCAGCACCCGGGGCTAGGATCGAAGCCGGGGCTCTGGCGTTGTGAGGCAGCAGCTCTACTGCGTCACTGTGTGAACGGTGAAAAACTTGCTTGCAGCAGCTTCACAGGCACATAGATAACAAAAAAAAACATAAATCATTGTAAAATTACACATTTATGCATTTACAAAGCTACGGAAGTCACAACTAAATTAGTGGTGGTGTAAAGGATATGTTTGCATCGTAGAATTGTTTGCATTGATTATTTGGTTTAGAGATACAGTGTGGAAACAGGCCCTTCGGCCCACCCGTACACTGTTCTATCCTCACGCCGGGGACAATTTACAGAAGCCAATTAACCTACAAACCGGCACGTCTTTTGGATCGTGGAGCACCCGGAGAAAACCCACATAGTCACAGGGAGAGCGTACAAACTCCGTCCAGACAGCGCCCGTAGTCAGGATCGAACCCTCATCACTGGCGCTGGAAGGCAGCATCTCTGCCGCTGAGGGTCATAGGGTCACTATGTTGCAAAAACGGACAGGCTAACTTTGCCCCATTTACTTTCTGCAGCGTATCTGCCGACTTTAATTCGGGCACTTGCTGGCCAATTTCCAGGAGGGGATGTGGTGTTGCCTAGTGTTGACAAATTGAAGAGGAATCAGGATGGATATTTGCCAGCAGGGGTCCGAGAGACACAGTCACATAAATTCGGGGCTGAATGACTTCTTGCCTTTCCGCACATTCTTATGTTTCCACTTAGAGCCAGATGCAAGGTTTTGATAATCACGACAGTGACTTTAAGGCAAGTGAGCAGCAAGGATTTTCAGGCGTGTCATTGATTTGCAAGCTTCTGGCTGCAATACCAACCCCCCCCCCCCCCCCCCCCCCCCCCCCCCCCGACGACGATGGTGCTTCCCCGAACAAGAGCTCAGGCTACCCACAGCCAGCATGAATTAAACAAAAGCAGCTCCATCTTCTGGCTGCCATTTACATTTGCCACCCAGGCCTGCGGAGTAGATTATAGGAAAGATATCGTCAAGCTTGAAAAGGTTCAGAGAAGATTTAAAAGGATGTTGCCAGGACTAGAGGGGTCTGAGCTATAGGCAGAGGTTGACTAGGCTGGGTCTCTATTCCTTGGAGGGCAGAAGTATGAGAGGTGATCTTATAGAGGTGTACAAGATCATGGGAGGAATAGATCGGGTAGATGTACAGAGTCTCTTGCACAGAGTAGGTGAATCGAGGACCAGAGGACATAGGTTTAAGGTGAAGGGGAAAAGATTTAATAGGAATCTGAGGGGTTAGTTTTTCACACAAAGGGTGGTGGGTGTATGGAATGAGCTGCCAGATGAGGTAGTTGAGGCAGGGACTATCTCAATGTTTAAGAAACAGTTAGACAGGTGCATTGATAGGCCAGGTTTGGAGGGATATGGACTAAGCGCGGGCAGGTGGAACTAGTGTAGCTGGGACATTGTTGGTCGGTGTGGGCAAGTTGGGCCTGTTTCCACACTGTATCACTCTATTACTCTTTGACTCTAAGTGCATTGTGCGGGTTTGTAATGTCAGCATGGTAGGTGCAGTGGTAAAGCTGCTGCCTTATGGTGCCAGAGACCCTGGGTTAGATCCTGACCACGGGTGGTGTCTGTACAGAGGTTGTACTTCTCCCCGTGACCACGTGAGTTTTCTCCGGGCGCTCTGGTTTCCTCCCACATTCCAAAGAGGTGCAGGTTTGTAGGCGAATTGGTTTCAGTAACATTGTAAAGTGTGTGTAGGATGTGCAGGATGGTGCAAGTGTGCGTAGATCGTTGATCAGTGCGGGCTGGGCAGGCAGAAGGGCTGCCTGACCAGCTGAGTTACTCCAGCATTTTGTGTCTATCTTCGGTGTAAACCAGGATCTGAGTTCCTTTCTGCACATTAAGCATAAGTAAAATCTGATATATTTACACCAATATATTTATATATACTTGTACATATTGTTGCTTGCTGTGTTGGTGCAGTCATTTTATAATTAAGTACAAAATGTATGTAGGTTGCTGATTTGTGTCTATCTTGGTGTAAACTAACATCTTCAGTTGTGGCCGGTTCATTGGCTATATTTAAGAGGGAGTTAGATGTGGCCCTTGTGGCTAAAGGGATCAGGGGGTATGGAGAGAAGGCAGGTACAGGATACTGAGTTGGATGATCAGCCATGATCATATTGAATGGCGGTGCAGGCTCGAAGGGCCGAATGGCCCACTCCTGCACCTGTTGTCTATGTTTCTATGTTTCAGTTCCTTCCCACACTTAAGAGTTATCCAGTGTTTATCTTCTGCACAACTCTACGACTGTTTTTATTAAGCCCAGGTTCGCTTGTGGCTCAGGATGTCCCGCCGAAGGCAGTAATTTGTGTGCATCCAATGTTTTAAACAAAGGTTGTGAGCGCAGAAAACCTCGGGAACGCACAAACCGGTGGCACGCTCAAAGCGCCGATGGATTCCTTCTTTATTTGGTTTTGCATTGCAAATCGTCAAGTTGACAACTCCCTCGGAGGGTAAATGCACTCGGCGTTGCCTGCTGCTGACAGCTGCTGCAGGGCCGGCGGTGATGCATTCTGTAACTCACCGGTGTGTGGATGGGGAGGAGTTGCATACGAGCAGGTAAACAAATAATGGGCTGCAAGTGACCTCGTTTATTTGCCCTCCCGCAGCCGGCTGTAAACAGTGGCGCGGCGGTGGAGTTGCTGCCTCACAGACGCGGGTTCGATCCCGACCACGGGAGCTGTCTGTACGGAGTTTGTACAACATTCTCCCCGTGAAAACTCCACGATTTCCTCCCGCACTCCAAAGACGTGCGGGTTTGTAGGTGAATTGCCTTGGTGTAATTGTAAAAATTGTCCCCAGTGTGTGTGTGGTGTGTGTGTGGGATCGCTGGTATCTCTAAACTAAACCAAACCAGACTAAACTGCTTGCCAGTAGCCTTTAGTTGTGATCATCCCCTGCGGATGAGTGCAGTCACAGAGGGTTAAAAGCGTGTCCTCGTTCGAAGCACGATCCTTGCCTACAGAGGTGTTTGAGAGGGAATGACAATTTAAACATATAAACAGGGGGGAAATTATCAGCTGCTCCAAGTGGCCTCTAAGGAATTACCACTGGGTTAAAAAAATGTGGATTTGCAGCTTTAGTCAGTATCCCCCCCCCACCTCCTTTATCTAATAAATGACTTGGAAGTCATCTGTGGTTTCCAAGGTATTAACAACAAACAAAACTCTGATTATCCAATTTTTATGTTTCTTGCGATTTGAATTTTCATCTATTGTCAGCCACAGACGACAATGAACCTTTAAGGATGTCCCCACAGCACAAGAGCAGTAGTTAGTGAGATATTTGTGTGTTTGCGGGGATAGCTTTCCCATGCTACTCAGTTGTCAATAACTAATGCACAACAAAGTAGTCTGCCATCGGGAGTGAAGGCTACCCAATCTGAGCTGTTTTGATCAAATAATTTTTCACATGAAAGAGTTGGAACCTGAATAGTGTCTAATTGTAATCAGTTTACTTTGGTCTCTGACAATCCTGGGTGGCCATTAATGGAGCACACTGGCGCATTTACATTAGAATATAGGGTTTTAAGATTGAGACACATTGCTTGGTATAGTTCCCCCTGAATGGGCTGGCCCAACAATGTGTGTGACAACAGTTCCTGGCATAAAGCTTCACCAGGGAGAATGCAAACTCCAGGCAATTGCAGATTACAGAGAAAATAAGATTGGGATCATTCACTTTTAGTTTAAGTTTTTTAGTTTTATGGGTGCAGTGTGGAAACAGGCCCTTCAGCCCATCGAATCCACAGTGTCCCCCACAAATTAGCACTATCCTACACACACTAGGGACATTTTTACACATACGCCAAGCCAATTAACCTACAAACCTGTACGTCTTTGGAGTGTGGGAGGAAACCAAATATCTCGGAGAAAACCCAGGCAGTCACGGGGAGAACGTACAAACTCTGTACAGACAGCGCCCATAGTCGGGATCGAACCCGGGTCTCCGGTGCTGCAAGCGCTGTAAGGCAGCAACTCTACCGCTGCGCCACCGTGGTGTGAGAATGCATGGGAACTGCAAGGTAAAGACTTTAGAGAAACAGGCCCTTCAGCCCACCAGGTCTGCGCTGACCAGCGACCACCCCCATGCTAACACTATCTACACAATAAGGACATGTAGGTTATAGAAAACAAAAAGAAATTCTGCAAGATACCGAGATCGAAAAATGATTCTTTCAAATACACCAACCCTGTTTTATTCTGTCCACCTTCACACCATCACCCCTATAGATTCTGCCATTTATTCCCACACACGGTGTGGGTTAGTATAACCTATCGACCCCTCACCTGTATCCACCTATCACTCATCAAGCTTTGTCCTGCCCCTTCCTCTCCAGTTTCCCCCCCACACCCCACACCCACCACCATCAGTTTGAAGATGGATCCCAACCTGAAATGTGACACTGCTCTCTCTCCCCATCCCCCCACTCGTAACAAGGGCAGAATCCCCCTAGTCCTCACCTTCCACCCTACCAGCCATCACGTACAACAAATAATCCTCCGTCATCTTCTCTATCTCCAATGTGACCCCACCACATGCCACATCTTCCCATCTCCTTCCCTGTCTGCTTTCTGCAGAGACCGCTCCCTCCATAACTCCCTGGTCAATTCGTCCCTTCCCTCCCGCCATGGACTCGGTGTGGCAGGAGATCCAGTTTTCATGCTGCTTGGCTACATGAGAGGAAAGTTGTCTTCTTCTTCTTTCGTGTGTCAGGCACAGCCTCCTCGGTCTATTTGATCTTTCGTTTGTGCATGTCGAGTTGATTGCATTAGTCGAAAGAGGGCGGACTGAGTGAAGGTTGCAACCTGCCAGCCCAGAGGAGAGTTGCCAATTTGTACACAACCAAGTCTCACAAAGAGTGAGCAAAACACAAAGTGCCGGAGAAACTCAGTGGGTCAGGCAGCATCTGAGAAGGGAATGGACAGGCTATGTTTTTAGGACACAAAGAGTGATGGGTTTTACAAACAGGTAATTTGCTAGAATAATGTTTATTGATCCATCGACGTTGCTCAGGAGTGCGGCGAAATGTCTCTTGCATTCTTCTTTGCATGTTGTTTCAGCGGAACAGAGAATTAAAACGTTTTACATTTATGTAGCACCTTTTCACATCCCATTCAGGATGTCCCGAGGCAAGTTACAATCAATATGACTGACTTGGCAAATGAAATTCCTCGTATGTTGCAAAACATACTTGGCTAATAAAGTATGATTGTGATTGTGATCATGTATTTCTGAAGCGTAGTCATCTTGTAGGAAACATGACAAAAAATGTATATGGAACAAATTTCAGGGTGGTACAGCGGTAGAGTTGCTGCCTTACAGCGCTAGAGACTCAAGTTCGATCCTGACTATCCTGGGTGCTGTATGTGCGGAGTTTGCACGTTCTGCCCTGTGACCGCGTGGGTTTTCTCCGGGTGCTCCGGTTTCCTCCCACATATATCGGCTTGTAGGTTAATTGGCTTCTGTAAATTGTCCCTAGTGTGTCGGGTAGAACTAGTGTATGGGCGATCATTGGTCCGCAGGGACTCGGTGGGCTGTAGGGCCTGTTTCCATGCTGTGTCTCTGAAACTAAACTAAACTAAATTTAATTAAACTCCAAACAAAAATAGTGACGTTGACCATCTGTTTCAGAAATGCTGACCGGGATTTGTTTAATTCTCACAACCCTGCAGAAGTAACATCTCAATTAATCCACAGTATCGAATTTTGTCAACAAATGGAATTTTTTGACCAAACCTAAACTCCCCTGCCTCATTCTAACCCTCTTAAAAATTACGCTTGTGAAAGGATAATCTTTGCACTCAGTTATTTTCAGCGCTGTTCTCAAGTTGATGGCGTAAATTTAAACCCAAGTTATTTCCAGTTCAAATTGAGTTTCGAAATGGCACTTTTTTCTAATTAAATAAGACCTAAATGACAGTCCAGACCCCAGCAATGACCACAGTCAACATGAGACAATAGAAGCAGGAGACGGGCACTTGACCTGTCAAGCCTGTTCAACGGGCAATATAATCATGGCTGAGGTGACCAATGCCCCATCTCTGGGGATAACATCCCTAAGTGTTCTTTACTATTTTGCCATAATGGGCAGCACGGTTGCGCAGCTGTAGAGCGACTGCCTTACAGCGCCAGAGACCCAGGTTCGATTCTGACTGCGGGTGCTGTCTGTACGGAGTTTGTACGTTCTCCCCGTGACCTGCGTGGATTTTCTCCGAGATCCACGGTTTCCTCCCACACTCCAAACACGTACAGGTTTGTAGGATAATTTATCTGTTTATCAGTTGTGTTTATGGTCACGTGTACTCGAGGTACAATGAAAAGCTTTTGTTGCATGCTAGCCAGCCTGCAGAAAGACAATACATGATTACAATTGAACCATTTACAGTGTATAGATACGTGAGTAATGTATAGATGATACAAAGTCCGATCAAGGATAGTCTGAGGGTCACCAAAGAGGTAGATAGTTGAATTGGCTTGGCAAAGTGGGTAAAATTGGCTTGGTATAAGTGTAAATTGTCCCTAGTATGTGCAGGATAGTGTTAATGTACGGGGATCGCTGGTCGGTGCAGACACGGTGGGAGAAAGGGCCTGTTTCCGTGCAGTATCTCCAAACTAAACTGAAATTAAACTAAATATCTTCCTCCTTCTCATAATCCCATGCTGCCTATGTTGAGATTCTCCTGCCATGAGGAATATTCTCCTACTCTCTGTCCTGATTCCCCTGGGAAAAATGGACGAAAAGTTCACTGAAAATCCAGTGTTATTTCCACCCCTCCCCCCATGGGATAACCATAGGGCACCATCCATACTGACAGGAGTTTCCCAAGAGCTGGATGGCACGGGCCCAACGGTAAAGCTGCCACGAGTCCGCACCAACCAGCGATCCCCGCACATCAACACTACCTTACACACACTGGGGACAATTTCACATTCATACCAAGCCAATTAACTTACAAACCTACGTGGAGCCTTTGGAGTGTGGAAGGAAACCGATGATCTCGGAAAAAAAACCCCACGCAGGTCACGGGGAGAACGTACAAACTCCGTACAGACAGCACCCGTAGTTGTGCTGGAACCCGGGTCTCTGGTGCTGTAAGGAAGTAACTCTATCTCTGTGCCACCGGGCCGCCCGCCCTAGAGGGGACTTGAGGAGGAATATTTTTACCCCGGAGGTGAGGGGGTGTCTGGAAACTGGAATACATGAGGAGGTAAAGGAGTCATGCACTCTCACAATATTTAATGTATCCTGGCAAGTGCATGCCATTACCAAAGCAATGATGAATCATGGAAGCACATGCATTACCAAGGCATAATGAACCATGGACCCTGAACCATGGAACTATGATCCACAGAGCGAGAGACAGATCAGCCATGACTAAATGGCGGAGTAGACTTGATGGGCCGAATGGCCTAATTCTGCACCTCCAGCATTTTAAACCATGGTGGTCTTATGATGACCCAATGTTAGTCAGTGGGATAGTAAGAAATGGGTACCACTAGTTGGTGTAGACATGTTGGACTGAAGACCTGTTTCTATGCTGTATGACTCCATGCCACTGGGGCTGATGCAAATGTTATTTGAAATGAAATATTACTGAGCTTACAGTAGAAACTGCAGATGCTGGTATTCACCAAAGATAGACACAAAAAGCTGGAGTAACTCAGCGGACAGGCAGCATCTCTGGAGAGAAGGAATGGGTGACGTTTCGGGTCAAGATCCGACAAATGCTCTGGAGAAATAGTTAGGCGACGTTTCAGGGGTCGAGACGCTTCCCGAAATGTCACCTATTCCTTTTCTCCAGAGACACTGTTGGACCCGCTGAGTTACACCAGCTTTTTGTGTCTATCTTTGGTTTAAACCAGCACCTGCAGTTCCTTCCTGCACATTAATTGTGACAAACCCCGTTATAGAGTCATACGGAGTGATACAGCGTGGAAACAGGCCCTTCGGCCCAACTTGCCCACACCGGCCAACATGTCCCAACTACAATAATCACGTTGACTTGACTACACTGTTCCTCCATACAATTAATAATGGGACAGTTAAATCATGGGAACTTGCAGATTTTAAGGTATGACTCCTATTGGAGGGTTAACATGATTTCATTAATGGGTCATTAACCCAAAATAAAAAGAGCCATTCTAGTATTGTTCTTCCCATGAAGGCATCCGAACCTCGTGGTTTAAAATCCAATTATGGACCCCCATTCCCCCCCCCCCCCCCTTCTTCAGAATGTATTTTGCTGCAGACTGCCGTGTTGCGTTTGACACCAGCTTATGAAACCCTCGTTAAAACGCACACCTTGTTACAAGATACAAATCATGTAATTGCAAGGGACCACAGTCTAAGTGCTGGCAAAGTGTCTTAAATGGAATTTAAACCCCCAAATCCGGAATCAAATGCTGTGCAGCAATAAAAGGGTGCAGGAATGAACAAAACGTTTGCATTTGACAGCCCTCTTTAAAAGGAATTTATTGGCTTGCGCTGTATCTCCACATACCCAGAAAGCGTGCAAGTCTGGTAGTAAAAAGTAACACACCGCTTCTGGGTGGCTGGATACCAAACGGAAAATGTGAAAGCACCCCGAATAATATAGTAAATCACGAGCATTATTAATGCCTCTTTTGGGTGCTGGTCAGGCCGCTCAAAACCAAAATGGTATTTATTTTATAGATTGGCCATTTAAAGCACACACAGACACAAACTATTCGCTCAGAGTTACGCAGGACTGAATTGTCACCCATCGAGTTAGACGGTGTGATTTACTAAGTGTACATTCTAGCGTACTCCTCCTCTTTGTTACTGTCGCTGGTGGAGGCTAAGGTTAATGTTGGCAACTGTGCTGTCTGGATACTGTTGCGCTCAGACCCGCCTGACCTTTTGCACTCATCATTCACGTTTTATGATCGGGGCTCGGGTGTGTAAAATAAAAGGCCCGTTTAACGGCTCGTCCAACTTTGGGGGTGGGGGGGGGACAAAAAAAAGTTTTTGCACGCTGTTTGACACTTCAAGCCAGTGCCACTTTCAAAATATGGCAAAACCCTGCAAGACAAATGATGCTTAGATGTGGGGAGCACGTCTTAAGTTTAGCCGTGTCTGCAGCTGGGTTCAAATGTGTTGTAAACCAGGGGGAGATTTCGTTTGGGTTCTGCCTGTTATGGCAAGGAGCGAAAATGCGGGACTTAAAAGAACAGAATCACCTCCTAATTCCTTCTCCCTGGGTGGCATTTGCCTTTAATCATTGTCTGGAAATGAACAGGAAAGGACAGGTCAGTCCTTGTGTTGAATTGCATTGCGTTATAGCATAATGTGATCTGTCAACATGAGTTGTTTTCTTAAAACCAAGCTGTTTGAGGCTTTCGAAAAATATAAAGGCCGCTAGGGGATTTTTTTCCCCCTCAAAAGCTAAAATAAGTTTTGGATTTGCATGACAAAGCTCACCGATTGAAAAAAGCCCCCCACCATCTCAGTGGGCTGGCACTCCACGCCCCCTACACCATACAGGCCACCATTCTCCATGGTGGGAGGCTCAGCAATAAGCTTCACAAGGGCAGAGTTAGTGTGGACAGTGTGCTTCCCCTAACAGAGAAGACACTTTTCTGTTAAATGGTGCCTTACCTGCAAGTGTAAATTTGTGACACCAATTTCTGTTCCATTCCATTCAGAAAACCAAACCTTCGTTACATTCTGAGAACGGTACTGCCCTGATCGCCACTGTCCCAACTCGACTGACCACTTTCCCAACCGGTTGTCTGTCTAGCATAGACAGGCACAGAGACAGTATCGAACCCGGGTCTCTGGCGCTGTGAGGCAGCAACTCTACCTCTCCTGGAGGTTTTTGTCAGTCTCCCTAATGGTCGAAAGTGGTTTCTGCTTCTTCTATGTTCTGGCGATTATTTGGCGACTGACAAAAACCTCCGGGAACCGCACGGAAACATTGGGTGGGGTGCAAAGCCTCCAAGGTTTCCGTTCAGGTTTCCTGAGTGGGACAGGGGCATTAGAGTCAGACAAGACGGCACAGCCCATTTGGCCCAACTTGGCCATGTTGACCAAGATGCCGCATCTACGCTAGTTCCACCTGCAAACCATGCGCCTTGTACTGGCACCATGCTTACACTTCATTGACCGATGCGGGCCAGCCTTCACCAACATGTTCCCTCGTAGGGCCGAATGGGGCAAGTGTAGGGCAGTGGGGCATCTGAGCAGCGTGTGCAGGCACCAGACTCCCTCGGCTTAACAATCTTTCAGGTTAAACATATTTGCAGCTGACTACTTGGTGTGAATGAGGAAGATTGCCTTCCTAAAAAGCAAAGTGCTGGAGGAACTCAACGTGTCAGGCAGTATCGGTGGAGGGAACGGACAGGAGACATTTTTGGGTCAGGACTTTTTTTTTTGGACTCTGAAACATTCGCCTGTCCAATCCCTCCCCAGATGCTGCCTGACCCGCTGAGTTGCTCCAAAACGTTGTGTCTTTCTTCAATATTCCAGCATCTGCAGTTCCTTGTGTTTCTGCTTTCCCAAAGTTAGTCAGGCTCAACTAAAGAGAGTAATCTGTCAACTAAACGATACAGATTATCCGAAGAAGGGTCTCGTCCCAAAACACCACCTATTCACGGTCTGAAGAAGGGTCTCAACCTGAAACGTCACCCATTCTTCCTCTCCAGAGATGCTGCCTGTCCCGCTGAGTTTGTGTCTATCTTCGGTGTAAACCAGCATCCTACGCAATGTAAATTGTTTATTTTATCCAGAAAATTATATTATCTCTTTAATCAAGCCGACACTCATGTTCCCTTATCTGTTGAACCATGGATGTTTCTCGATAACCAGTTACTAAGTAACACTTGTTCTGTTTGATTATTGATCCAAGCCTAAAAGGGAGCTGATATTTGGTTAATTATGCATCCAGAAAGACTGACTGGTTGTTCTTTCACAGTTCTGGAAAGAACACTACCAACCTATTAGTAATACAATTGATCCTATCTCAACTGATCTTGCAGTCAAGGGCTGCATTTGCAAATGCTTCCTGGTTGCGTACAGTTTTGGTCTCCTAATCTGAGGAAAGACATTCCTGCCACAGAGGGAGTACAGAGAAGGTTCACCAGACTGATTCCTGGAATGGCAGGACTTTCATATGAAGAAAGACTGGATAGACTCGGCTTGTACTCGCTAGAATTCAGAAGATTGAGGGGGGATCTTATAGGAACTTACAAAATTCTTAAGGGGTTGGACAGGCTAGATGCAGGAAGATTATTCCCAATGTTGGGGAAGTCCAGAACTAGGGGTCACAGTTTAAGGATAAGAGGGAAGTCTTTTAGGACCGAGATGAGAAAATTATTTTTCACACAGAGAGTGGTGAATCTGTGGAATTCTCTGCCACAGAATAGTTGAGGCCAGTTCATTGGTTATATTTAAGAGGGAGTTAGATGTGGCCCTTGTGGCTAAAGGGATCAGGGGGTATGGAGAGAAGGCAGGTACGGGATACTGAGTTGGATGATCAGTCATGATCATATCGAATGGCGGTGCAGGCTCGAAGGGCCGAATGGTCTACTCCTGCACCTATTTTCTATGTTTCTATGTGCTGGCTCCTTATAGCCAACTGAACGTCAGGGACATTATGAAGTGCAGCTTCAAACATGGTTTCCAAAGAATGAAAAAAAAGAAAAGCAAAGAGAAAAGTTGGCATCGAGGTAGAGTTGCTGCCTCACAGCGCCAGAGACCCGGGTTCCATCCCGACTATGGGTGCTTGTCTGTGCGGAGTTTGAACGTTCTCCCCGTGACCTGCGTGTGTTTTCTCTGGGTGCTCCGATTTCCTCCCACACTCTAAAGACGTACAGGTTTGTAGGTTCATTGGCATGGTATAAATGCAAAATTGTCCCCAGTGCGTGACAGGCAGTGTTAATGTGCGGGGATCGCTGGTCGGTGTCGACTCGGTGGGCTTGCAAGGGCGTGTTTCCGTGCAGTATCTCTAAACTAAACTAAAGTAAAATCAAATCAGGCTCCAGAACTACCAGAATTTAGAAACATAGAAACATAGAAAATAGGTGCAGGAGTAGGCCATTTGGCCCTTTGAGCCTGCACCGCCATTCAATATGATCATGGCTGATCATCCAACTCAGTATCCATACCTCAGATTCAGATTCAGATTCAGATTCAATTTTAATTGTCATTGTCAGTGTACAGTACAGAGACAACGAAATGCATTTAGCATCTCCCTTGAAGAGCGACATAGCAAACAATTTGAATAAAAAAAAATAGTGGCCAAGGGGGGGGGGGGGGGGGGCCTTCTCTCCGAGGTACGTTGTACGTTGTTAGATGAGTGACAGCGCCTTCTCTCTATAACCCCTGATCCCTTTAGCCACAAGGACCACATCTAACTCCCTCTTAAATCTAGCCAATGAACTGTGGCCTCGACTACCTTCTGTGGCAGAGAATTCCACAGATTCACCATTCAAGGTGATGTCACTGTAGGAATGGGAGAATGCTTGTGACTAGTGCGCCCTGTGTGCCTGCTTCAACTATGTTAACCGTTAATTCCATCATTCTTCTGGTGAGTAGTTTGGCTGAAGGGATGGCATCTTCAGCCAGTATAATTTGGCACTGCGCAGGTAGTTTCTATAATCTGAACTCAACCTAGTCAAATACACTCAGGCACTTTGGCTAGATTTGCAAGGTAGGTATCTAGCCACTTGGCTGAAGTTTGCTTTCCCAGTCACATTGCTGATGATAAGCAAATGCGTGTGTTGTGTCTTTAGGTGTGCAACACTCGAGTTGTGGATGTGACAGACGGCGAGGCTCAGTATGCGTGGTTTCCTTGCACAGAAGCCTTTCGCAGTGTTTCATTCTTCCCCGCAAAATACGGGTTGAAGGTAGGTGGATTTCACTGGAGGGACTTGGGGTGTTTACCGATGCGGACCAAATACACGCACACTGTATGGACGTACACAGTTTTTTAATTTAATTATATGGATGCAAGGAAGCGCAGGTGCCAGTTTACCAAAAAAAAAGACAGAAAGTGCCGGAGTAACTCAGCGGGTCAGGCAGCATTTCTGGAGAAAAAGGATGGGTGACTTTTCGGATCCCCGCACATTAACACTACCCCTACACACACCAGGGGCAGTTTTACATTTACACCGAGCCAAGTAACCTACAAACCTGCACGTCTTTGGAGTGTGGGAGTAAACTGAAGATCTGGGAGAAAACCCGCGCAGGTCACGGGGAGAACGTGCAAACTCCGTACAGACAGCACCTGTGGTCAGGATCGACTCTGGGTCTCTGGCGTTGAAAACACTGCAAGGCGGCAACTCACCGTGCCGCCCCAATCTAATTGTGAATATTGACACACTCCTGGAAGTGTCCTTTGAATACTTCCGGCAACACTCTACAAATATTGACACGTCGGACAAGAGTCTACGAGCGCAGGCACGTTCCTGATCGTCCTGTACAAATACTGACACTCTTGGTGACATTGGATATTTACATCCCCGCTGGATTTCTGCAAATATCTGGTACACCCCTTGTGACACTTCAAGGTCTTCAAATATTGTCTCATTCTCTGTGGAGCTCTGTAAATAGTTACAATCTGAGTCACGCCTTATAACACTGATACACTTCTGTTGTGATGATGGACTGCCCTATACCACTCTATCAACATCCCCCAGCGTTAGAGAACAGGGACCCCTTTAAGATAGTATCGACTTTCTCCAATGAAACTTGCCTTCACTGCATATGAGACTCGAGTTCGAGCTCAGTTTATTGTCACGGGAGCCGAGGTACAGTGAAAAGCTTCCGTTGCGTGCTAACCAGTCAGCGGAAAGACAGTACATGATTACAATTGAGGTGTCCACTGTGTACACAGATACAGGATACAGTGAATAACGTGAATAATGCTTAGTGCAAGACAAAGCCAGTAAAGTCCGATCAAAGATAGAGATAGTCTGATGGTCTCCAATCAGGTAGATAGTCGTTCAGGACGACTCTCTAGTTGTTGGTAGGATGGTTCAGTTTTTTTAATAAAGAATTATACTTGCAAAGATATTAATAAAAGAAGAAATTGAAGTCCTCGTATGCACGCTGAGATGCTATGCAGGACTTATAAGAGACGCACACTTCTAAGACACGACGATTTATTGCACCAAGAATTAGAGCAAACACTGATACCTTCTCAATATTCCTAAAGGTTGTGGCCAAGTACACTACTTTTCAATCATTCACTCATTTTGCACGTTGGATCACGATAATTTGTTCCTGCAGTAACAAATAAGTCTGTGTCTCTTGTACTGTAAGTTCTTCAAAGCATCTCAAAGTGCATATGAGGCAATTTCTTAATTTATTGATATCTATGCTACCATACTTCTTTAAAGAAAAAACATACATTATCCTACCACAACCAGAGATACACTTCGATCTACCTCCTTGGTGGCATTTGGACTACCTTGATCGAACTTTGTGGCTTCACCTTGAACTAAACATTATTCCCTTATCATGTATCTATGCTTTGTAAATGGATCGATAATAATCATGTTTGGTCTTTCCGCTGACTGGTTAGCACGCAACAAAAGCTTTTCACTTCACCCCGGTTTCACCCCGGCACACGTGACAATAAACTAAACTGACTGAACTGAACTGAAATCAAGAAATCCTAAACATATTCAGTGACTTCAGACTGACTTCAAAAAGAAAATCAGGAAACCGAATTCATTCACCAATTTTATGATATCCTTTGTACATCCTAAAGGGCTTTACAACCGATATATTAATCGTATTAATTACATTTGCTATTAACACACGTAAAGCCAATTTGTGTCGAGCAAGGTCCTAGAAATTGATTCAAACACATTGAAAACATTTGACGGAAAGATCCACGTTACTCCACTCAGAGAAAAGGAATGGGTGATGAGTCCGTGTGTTAGGGGTTGTGGAGAGAAGGCAGAAGAATGGGGTTGAGAGGGAAAGATAGATCAGCCATGATTGAATGGCGGAGTAGACTTGATGGACCGAATGGCCTAATTCTGCTCCTGTAACTTACGAACTTATGTTACTTTTTTCTCAAATAACATCCCAACCCTTTTACTCTTAGACAGAATCTAACAGCGCCAGAGACCCGGGTTCGATCCTGACCTCAGGTGCTGTCTGTGTGGAGTTTGCACGTTCTCCCTGTGACCGGGTGGGCTTCCCCTTGGGTTGCTCCGCTTTCCTCCCACATCCCAAAGGCGTGCGGGTCAGTAGGTTAATTGGCCCCCTGTAAATTGCCCCTAGCGTGGAGTTAGCTGAGGTGAAAGTGGGACAACATAGAACTGGCGTGAACGGGTGATCGATGGTCGGCGCGGACTCGGTGGGTCGAAGGGGCGATTTTCCGTGCTGTATCTCTAAACGAAACTAAACTAAACGCTAATCCTTGTCAACTTTTTTTTCTCCCTAATGAGGCCTACTTTGCTCAGCCTATGGTGGCTGCTGCTGTCATTGTTCACCTGGCTACTGATGGAATTACCGTCATGGATCAAAAGCAAGAATCAATCGCAGTTCAGTTGGTTGACACAAAGGATCAGAATCATGACCTGGGTAAGTCTTTTTTTCTTCCACAAAGCACAAAGGGATCATATTTAGAAAGGATGTCGTTATCACCAGGCCTGAAGGAAGTTCAAATGGCTCAATTAGTGGAGTGGTCCCAGGGCACTGGACCACAAGCATATACAGTACTTTGGGAATAGAACTCACACAAAGGGCTGCAAGTGAAAGGGGTGAAAGGAAAACCAAGTGAGGCAATCTCTCATTTTCTCACACACACACGGGCACACCCGGTTAAATACACATACACGCATGCAAGTGCACATGCCCACACATGCACACACAAGAGCATGCGTATATACACACACATACAAACACACGCACATGCACGCACGTACATGCATGCACACACACATATGCACACACACACACACACACATTCATGCATGCACAAATACGCACACACACACACATGAACAAACATGCATGCACAGGTGCACGCGCACACAGGCACACCCAGTTAAATACACATGCACGCATGCAAGTGCACGCACACACACCACATAGACACACAAATACAAGCAAATATGCATACATGTACGCAAAAATACATGCAAAAACACACATGCACACACACGCGCACACAGACACGCACATGCACTCACACACACACACGCACACATGCATACGCACACGCACACATGCACACGCACATATACGTACACACACACACACACACACACACACACACACACACACACACACACGCACACATGCATACGCACACGCACACATGCACACACACACGCATACGCACATACACACACACACACACACACACACACACATGCACACGCACACGCACACACACACACACACGCATACGCACATACACACGCACACACACACACACACACACGCACACGCACACGCATACGCACACACGGAAAGTCACTTCCTCCACAAGATTATACCATATATCTTTAAAATGCATGAAGATTTTCCTCAGGAGAATGACCCATTCTCAATCTGGTTTTCGGTGAGGGCAAGCTGATGGATACTTCGGAAATGGAAGAGACCATTCTGTGCTTCCAGCCTATTTCACTCTTCATTAAGATCGCAGCTTGAGTAACGGGGCGGCAGAAGAGGCTTGGCTGGCTAAATGGCCGGCATTGGTGCTGGTGGTACTCCTGATGGATGTCAGGGTACATCAGCACGCTTATCCTCGACAGTCACAAAACAATTCCCTTATGTCACAGTGTAAAAAAAAAACGCACGCTACTTTAAACCACTGCCACCCAATATTTAAACCCCACGGTACACAAAAAAGCTGGAGAAACTCAGCGGGTGCGGCAGCATCTATGGAGCGAAGGAAATAGGCAACGTTTCGGGCAGAAACCCATTTTCAGACGGGTTAAACCCCACCTTCTGTTTTCCATTAAGGTGCAGTTAATTCTGTGTTCCACTAACAGCAGAAAGGCTCGGAAGGAAAATAAACCATCTTTAATCAGTAGGTAGACAAAAATGCTGGAGAAACTCAGCGGGTGAGGCAGCATCTATGGAGCTCCATAGACGCTGCCTCACCCGCTGTGTTTCTCCAGCATTTTTGTCCACCTTCGATTTTCCAGCATCTGCAGTTCCTTCTTAAACATCGTTAACTAGTAGGTCACACAGATGTGAATGGGGGGAGGTGACACTGGCCTTTTGGGAAGGACAGTTTTAATGGTAGACCTGTCTGTCTGTAAAACAAATTGTAAAACAATCCTGCTTTTGCCATTGGTTTCCCTTGCACTAAACCTGTGTGGGTTTTGAAGGTTTTTTCTGTGTGTGTGTGTGTGTGTGTGTGTGTGTGTGTGTGTGTGTGTGTGTGTGTGTGTGTGTGTGTGTGTGTGTGTGTGTGTGTGTGTGTGTGTGTGTGTGTGTGTGTGTGTGTGTGTGTGTGTGTGTGTGTGTGTGGTGTGTGTGTGTGTGTGTGTGTGTGTGTGTGTGTGTGTCCTGGCGGACATCGCATTTTCGGGGACATCTGTTCGAGCTTCTCAAAGCCACCCAAAGGAAAAGAGAGCTATCATTGCCGAAAAGGTTTTGTTTAATTAGTGCATACCAAAAATAGCAGGCAGGTATGATGTCAGATACAGAAATCCAAGGGCAGATGGCTAGATTTGTGAACATGGGGGGGAGGATTCCATTGCAAAAATCAATGCAGCACAATTATTTGGAGGAAAAAATGCATTTGGAGGAAAAAATGTAAAATATTTTTATTTGAGGAATAAAAATTACAGTATATCTGACGTTTGCATTACATTTCCCTCCATTTAAAAAAAAATATATAATAACAAAATAACCCTTACCCACCCTCCCTAAACACCCCTTGGCAGCTAATGTGTTCACAATACAAACATATCACATATACAAATGCACATTTTAACTATAATAAAGTAACAAATCAGAATAAATGCGGATCCCCACCATTGTATTTCTTCCCGATCTTTTATAAACTCGGAAAAACCATGTTTGCTGTGGGCTTGTCTTTTAACGCATTGAAAATAAAGACATTTTCTCCATTTCAATGCTGTCGGGTTAAAATGGGTTTTCCTTGAATGAAGATTTGCAGTTGCAAAGACTGCGCTGCCTTGCTGATCTCTAATGACTGGTGTTTGTCTCCTGCCCTTTGTTTTCCGCAGGAATGCATCTCGTAAACTGCTGGAACAACCCCCTCGTTATCGCTGTCATTCACGACCTCAGCAAGCCATTCTACAGGACCACCGCCATCCTAATTACCTTCGAGTCACCATACATCGCCATCTCTGGGGTGGCCCTGCGTTCCTTCCACAACTTTGACCCCATTACAATTAGTAGCTGCCAAAGCAGTCAGATGTACAACCCCACGGAGCAGAGGTGAGCCTTGATAGCACCTTTTTTTTTTTTTTTTTTAAACTCTGTGTTAATCAGTGGGTTCCCAGATGAAATAATGATGTCGGCAGAATCCACCCACCGCGGGTAGCCGAACCTTTAGCCGCTTGTTCCCGACATGCAGAACCGGAAGAGTATTTTTAATCTCTTTTAAGAAGAGGATACGACAACAAAACTGTCCCATCGGGACCAACGTAAAAGCCTACAGATAGACACACAAAACTGAGTACTGAGAACCATAGGTTTAAGGTGAAGGGGGAAAAATGGAATAAGAATGTGAGGGGACTTTTTTTTTCATACAAAGGGTGGTGGGTGTGTGGAACGAGCTGCCGGATGAGGTAGTTGAGGTAGATAGTATCGCAACATTTAAGAAACATTTAGATAGGTACATGGATAGGTTAGGTTTAGAGGGATATGGGCCAAACGCAGGCAGGTGGGACTGGTGTAGATGGGACATGTTGGTTGGTGTGGGGAAGTTGTCGAGTTCACACACAAGATTAGAAGTTGTCCAGTCGGAGCTGAACGCACGTCTCGGCATCGGCTTACAATGGTGTCAGCCTTGTCGCTTCTGGTGCTTCTTGTGCGAGGTGGTGGGAAGATTGGTGGAAACAGGGTCGTGACGTGAACGCTCTTTTCTTGACCCCGTTGCATCACTATACGTCTCTGATAACTTTGCACGCTGGTGCACATCAGCGGGTCATGCAACATCTCTGGAGAAATAGGACAGTGACATTACAGGTCAGAATCCTTCGAAACGTCACCTGCTCCTTTTCTCCAGAGACGCTGCCCGACCCACCGAGTTGCTCCAGCCATCTGTGTCTATCTTCGATATAAACCAGCATCTGCAGTTCCTTCATACTCAAATGTCAACAGGTTCAATTTGGGGTCTGTACTGAGCTGACTGCCCTGGAGCATGAGTCCTGAATGTCCTTCCTGGCCTTAGCCCCCCCCAAGCTGGGCACTAGGATGGAGAAGAATAACGGGGCAGGCTTTCTGTTGCCTAACACAAGAGGTGTACAACATTATAAGAGGAACAGATCGGGTAGACGTACACAGTCTCTTGCCCAGAGTAGGAGAATTGAGAACCATATGTCATAGGTTTAAGGTGAAGGGGAAAGTTTGAATAAGAACCTGAGAGGTAACATTTTCACACAAAGTGTGGTGGGTGTATGGAACGAGCTGCTGGAGGAGGTACAGTAGTGGAGACAGGTACTGTCTCAACATTTAAGAAACATTTAGACAGGTACATGGATAGAATAGGTATAGGGGGATATGTGTCAAATGCAGGTAGGTGGGATGAGTGTCGATGGGACATGTTGGTCGGTGTGGGCAAGCCAACATTAAACCCCTGTCCCACTATGCGAGTTCACCCAAGAGCTCTCCCGAGTTAAAATTAAAATCAAACTCGCTATACTTCATCACAAGTATTTTTTTACTCTTGGAAATTTTTCACACTGTTGAAAAAACTTCACCAGTTTCCGTGTTTCCCGAGTACCTGCCGTTAGCATTACGAGCCGCTATGAGACATCCACGAGCTCCGACGTACCCGCTACGTACTTCCCACGAGTTTGATTTTTTTTTTAACTCGGGAGAGCTCTTGGGTAAACTCGCATGGTGGGACAGGGCCTTTACTTTTACCTCTTTAGTGAAGTTCGAACCTATGATATATTTTACATTAATTTTCACTGTAAGATTTAATCTTCTTTCAATTGAAGCAGTTACTTCTTGCACTCAGTGTTACAAAAATACCTTAATATTTAGGAAAACGTAAGTTGGTTGTGCCAAGCATTGCCGGATTACGCAGCCAAGTAGCTTCCTGGTTGGCAATGCTTGTACAATTATAGTCAAGAGTGACCGGATATTTAATTCCAATGCATTGGCGTACGATAGTGTTTTGTATGACCATGTTTCGCATGGTGAAAAACATAAGTAGTCGAGTTTTTAGTTTAGTTTAGTTCAGAAATAAAATGCACAATCCGACCCTTTGGCCCACCGAGTCCACACCGACCAGCGATCCCTGCACACTAACACTACCCGACACACACTAGGGACAATTATTTTACATTTATACCAAGCCAATTAACCTACAAACCTGTACTTCTTTGGAATGTGTGAAGAAACCAAAGATCTCGGAGAAAACCCGCCCTGGTCACGGAGAGAACCAGGGGTCACAGTTTTATCCAGAACCAGGGGTCACAGTTTAATCCAGGGGGTCACAGTTTAATCCAGAACCAGGGGGTCACAGTTTAAGAATAAGAGGTAGGCCATTTAGGACTGAGATGAGAAAGAACTTTTTCACCCAGAGAGTTGGGAATCTGAGGAATTCTCTGCCACAGAAGGCAGTGGAGGCCAATTCACTGGATGTTTTCAAAAGAGAGTTAGATTTAGCTCTTAGAGCTAAAGGAATCAAGGGATATAGGGAGAAAGCAGGAATGGGGTACTGATTTTAGATGATCATATTGAATGGCGGTTCTAGCTCGAAGGTCATAATGGCCTACTCTTGTACCTATTTTTCTATGTTTCTATGTACAAACTCTGTACAGACAAGCACCTGTAGTCAGGTTGGAACCCGGGTCTCTGGCGCTGTAAGACAGCAACTCTCCCGCTGCACCAGATATACTATTGTATATAATCTGGAGGACATGGCTGGAGGACATGGTTTTAAGGTGAATAGGGGTAATGTTTAAAGGAGATGAGCGGGGCAAGTTTTCTTTTACACAGAGCATGGTGGGTGCATGGATGAATGAATGATTGAATGAATGAATGAATGTATGAATATATGTGAATGAATGAATGAATGCATGAATGATTGAATGCATGAATGATTGAATAAATGAATGTTACTTTATTTATTTATTTTAGTTTAGTTTAGTTTATTATCATGGGTCCCGGGGATACAGTGAAAAGCTTTTGTTGCATGCTAACCAGTTAACAGAAAGACAATACATGATTACAATCAAGCAACTGGCTGTGTAGAGATACATGATGGGGGAATGACGTTTAGTGCAAGGTAAAGCCAGCAAAGTCTGATCAAAGATAGTAGTCAGGATGGGTCAGTTGCCTGATAACAGCAGAGCTACATCGTGTGCATGCAGAGGAGACTAATTTAACTTGGCATCATATTTGGCACAGGTATTGTGGGCCGAAGGGCCTGTCCCTTTGCTGTACTGTTCTATGTCCCAGAACTAAGCTTTACTTGAGGAGTGAAGGCACAGTGCGATTGGAAACGTGCACATGAGGGGAAGGTGACAACGAGGCACACAGAGGGCAGTAAAACTGGTCGGAGAACGAGGGTGGGGGTCGGACGGAGAGAGAGGGTTTATTGAAGTTGCAAAAATCAGTATTGAAACATGTAGGAAAGAACTGCAGATGCTGGCTTCAATTGGAGAGACACAAGATGCTGGAGTAACTCAGCGGGTTCTCTGGCGATGTGAGGCAGTAGCTCCACCCGCTGTGCCAAAAAGCTTCAATTTTTTGGGGGGAGGGACGTGGGGGGGGGGGGCAGAGGAGCAACATGAAGATCAACAATCAGGTGAATGGTAAGGTGTTCATTCTTAAAAATAGCGGAGTCAGGGGATATGGGGAGAAGGCAGGAACGGGGTACTGATTGGGGATGATCAGCCATGATCACATTGAATGGCGGTGCTGGCTCGAAGGGCCGAATGGCCTACTCCTGCACCTATTGTCTATTGTCTACAGGACGTGAGCTGAGAAGTATTGAGGAGGTCATGGATAGGACAGGCTTGGAGGGATATGGGCCAAACGCAGGCAGGTGGGACTAGTGTAGCTGGGACATGTTGGCCGGTTGTGGGCAAGTTGGGCCGAATGGCTCGTTTCCACACTGTATCACTCTATGACACTACGACCAGCTGTTGTGATAATTCTCTGCTGTTATTTTATACAGTTTATTCAAAGTCACTGGTGGCGAGCCCTATTACATTACCCAGTGCAATTAACCAAAATTCTGAAGTCACAACAAATTATCTCAGAGAACATTATTTATATTGGCAGCGAATAAGTACAAAATATCAGAAGGAACATTTCTCGTCCACCCTCTGTTCAATCCTCCTGCTTTCTAGTAGTTGTTGGTCTGGTGACATGGTGGATATCCTCTTTTGATGTAGTTTAGCTTAGAGATACAGCGGGGAAACAAGCCCTTTGGCCCACGCTGACCAGCAAACCCCATTACACTAGCACACACGACTGCTCCGTGCAAGGGACAAATTATAATTTTTGCTGAAGCCAATTAACCTACAAACCTGTACGTCTTTGGAGTGTGGGAGGAAGCCAGAGCACCCGGACGAAACGCTCCCAGTCACGGGGAGAACGTGCAAACCTCATAGAGACTAGTGCCCACAGTCAGGATCGTATCCTGGTCTCTGTGAGGGTACAACTCTACCGCTGTGCCACCGTGCCGCACTGAATCGGAAATAAACTAACCTTCTAAGCTTCTGGGCGATGGGGGGCACAATAAAACTGTTTCGGCTTGGAGACTGGGTCAGGTGCAAAAATAAATGTTGAAGTCCAGATGAACATTAAAGTAAACAGCGAGACAAGTTAAAATGAACATAAACCTGTGGGAGGGGAGGAAAGGAAAACAGTAGATAGCGAGAGAGAAAGACAACCGATTAAATAATCCCCACGGATAGGTTTGGATTACTTACAGGAATGCAAACCTGTTGGAATATTTGATGCATTTTATAGTCTCCAGGAGAATTCCAGGTTGATAAATGGGAAAGTCCTTTGGGATCTATCATCAGAAGTAATTATTTGCAGCTTTCTACAAGAAGATTACTGTACTAGTGTGCAGTAAAACGATATTCAGAGCTATTAAATTTGTGCACTTGAGCTATCCAGTTTTTGAAATGAAGAGGTCACATTCTTATAATCGACACAGATTTAAAAGGGATCCACACAGGACTCTTAAAAGAAAAGCTGTCTTTGTAGCTAAATTTGATCCCTGCATTGCTCTGGTTGAGTAGAAGCACAGAAAGCGCTGTGAGTGCCTTTATGTTAGGAAAATACAACTCTGTTTGTGGTCTAACTTAGTTTCGTTTCGAGATACAGCATGGAAACAGGCCCTTCGGCCCACCAAGTCTGCAACGACCAGCGATCCCCGCACATTAATACTATCCTACACAGACTAGGACCAATTTACAATTATACCAAGTCAATTAACCTACAAACCTGGATGTAATTGGCTGAGTTGGATGATCAGCCATGATCATATTGAATGGCGGTGCAGGCTCGAAGGGCCGAATGGCCTACTCCTGCACCTAATTTCTATGTTTCCGTGTTTCTATGTAATGTGGGAGGAAACTGAAGATCTAGGAGAAAACCTACGCAAGTCGCGGGGAGAACGTACAAAGTCCATACAGGCAGCACCCGTAGTCGGGATCAAATCCGGGTCCCTGACGCTGCAAGCGCTGTAAGGCAGCAACTCTACTGCTGTGCCACCATGGTATGCAGGTGTTCTGCTCAGTCCACATGTATCTGGTGTGCAGGTATAGGTCTATATCTTTTGATGTTATAAAATGACTGCCAAAACTTCCTCGCTTGAAAATGCACGGAATAAATGGACCCCATGACCCTTACGTCCCAACTAACGATTTACCTGTCCAACACGACAAGATTATGTGCACATTCCGTGTAACTAGGAAATAAATAACATAACTGCGAAGAAGAAAGATTGTTAAAATCCACATCCGTCAACGGGTGCTTTCAACACTTGAACCTTTGACATCTGCACCGTACAACTTGTGGCAGATATCTTGCTTCACACCAATCTAACTATAACAATATATTGATTTCTCTAACTTCAATTAACCCTTGCATCCCCTCTCTCTTTGTCCGTCCTCCACCCAAGTCGTTCTGCTACCTTCAAATTCATCTTGTTGAGTCTCGTTGTCTGTAACTCGTTTTCACCCAGCCCTCATTTAACAATGGCCTGGTACACAAAACATGCTGGAGAATCTCAGCGGGTGCAGCAGCATCTATGGAGCGAAGGAAATAGGCAACGTTTTGGGCCGAAACCCTTCTTCAGACTGATCGGGGGCGGGGGTGGGCGGGGACAAGAAAGTAAAAAGGAGGAGGAGCCCGAAGGCTGGGGGATGGGAGGAGACAGCAGGAGGGTTGAGGAAGGGGAGGAGACAGGAAGGACTGACAAAATTGGGAGAATTCAATGTTCATGCCCCCAGGATGCAGACTCCCCAAGCGGAATATGAGGTGCTGTTCCTCCAATTTCCGGTGTTTCTCGCTTTGGCCATGGAGGAGACCCAGGACAGAGAGGTCGGAGGCGGAGTGGGGGGGGGGGGGAGTTGAAGTGCTGAGCCACCGGGAGGTTAGGTTGGTTAATGCGGACCGAGCGGAGGTGTTCGGCGAAACGATCGCCCAACCTCCGCTTGGTCTCACCGATATAGATCTGCTGACATCTAGAGCAGCGGATGCAATAGATCAGGTTGGAGGAGATGCAGGTAAACCTCTGTCGCACCTGAAACGACTGCTTAGGTCCTTGAATGGAGTCGAGGGGGGAGGTAAAGGGACAAGTGTTGCATCTCTTGCAGTTGCAGCAGATGGCTTGTTTCCTTTATCATCGTTAATTTTTTGCATATCTTTCAGTCATTTGTTCTACATCAGTCTATCCCACCCTTTGCCCTGACTCTCAGTCTGAAGAAGGGTCTCCACCCCAAAGCTTCACATTCCTTTTCTCCAGAAATGCTGTCTGGCCCACTGAGTTACTCCAGCTTTTTGTGTCTATAACAATATGATATTCAGTTCAAATTATTTGGAAGCATTTTTCAATTCAAGGTTAGACCAACAACCTAGAGGAGACAAGGATTTATTTTTCAACTACTGTAATCCAGGAAATCTGATGTAAACTGAGAAGCAAAGTCATATGGTTCTAAGTGAGTACATTTGTCAAAGATAGACACAAGGTGCTGGAGTAACCCAGTGGCTCAGGCAGCATCTCTGGAGAAAAAGGATAGGTGACATTTTGTATTGGGACACTTCCTCTGACCTGAAAGTCACCCATTCTTTTACTCCAGAGATGCTGCCTGACCCACTGAGTTACTCCAGCACTTTGTGCCTATCTTCGGTATAAACCAGCGTCTGCAGTTCCTTTCTACCCAAGTGCATTTGTCAGCTGCACCATCACAAACCATCTACTTCAAGATTATGATTGGACATGGAGATAAAGGAGGTGCTAGATTAAGGCCATTTTATCCTATACTTAGTCCATACGTTCTTTCTTTCCTCTTTCAGCTGTGTCCATTATTCTTGTGAAGCCACCGACTGCCAGGAGCTGAAGCTTAACAACGCAGTGCTGAATTGTACAGGGGCTGGCCACTACAATGGGGACCAGTGCACCGTATCCTGCAAGGAAGGCTTTGTGTTTCACCAGCGCAGAGATGAAGAGAGCACCAAAGGGCAGGTCAGTTGGCACTCTTTATATGTTTG
Organism: Leucoraja erinaceus; assembly: GCF_028641065.1. Taxonomy (NCBI): domain Eukaryota; kingdom Metazoa; phylum Chordata; class Chondrichthyes; order Rajiformes; family Rajidae; genus Leucoraja; species Leucoraja erinaceus. The sequence continues at coordinate 23,129,267 of NC_073407.1, forward strand.
AGACGAAGCCCAGCAAAAAATTCTAATATTGCACTTGGCTATCGAGAAATAACTAAAACTCTGAACTTGTTATCTACCGGTTTAGCGGTCTTTCTATTTGCACAAAAAAACGGTTCGCGATAGGGCTACGATTTTTCGCCAGTTCACTCACCGTTCTCCTGTGCCGCGAGTCCACCAAGCTTCGTTCCGATGGGTTGAATGTCGTAAAAGTTTGCGAGGTTTAAAAATCTCAAAAGCCACTTGTGCGCAGATCGATCTCTTCACCTGCCAGTCAGCAGAGCACGGATTAGTCTCTTCCTCTGTCACTCCCCGGGACGGTCCGCCCCTTCCTGTGCCATCGCATCTTTACTGGAGCTGAGGAAGGCTGGCGGAGGTTTCCAACTGGACTTTCAGAGGGACCCGAAGCAGCCCAGCCCAGCCCAGCCCAGCCCCCAGCCCAGCCCAGACCAGCCCAGCCCAGCCCAGCCCCCAGCCCCGCCCTGAGCCGAACCCAACCCAGCCCCGCCCAGAGCAGCCCCGCCCCGATCAGTCCCCGCCCGAGCAGCCCCGCCCCGAGCAGCCCCGCGCCCCCAGCCCCGCCCCAGCCCCGCCCCGAGCAGCCACGCCCCGAGCAGCCCCGCCCCGCCAGCCCCGCCCCGATCAGCCCCCCCGAGCCCCGATCAGCCCCGCCCCCGCCCCGAGCCCCGATCCCGCCCCGATTAGCCCCGCCCCGAGCAGCCCCCAAGCAGCCCCGCCCTGAGCCGAACCCAACCCAGCCCCCCGAGCAGCCCCAGCCCAGCCCAGCCCAGCCCAGCAGCCATGCCCCGATCAGCCCCGCCCCGATCAGCCCCCGCCCAAACCAGCCCCGCCCAGAGCCGAACCCAACCCAGCCCCGCTCCGTGCAGCCCCTCCCCAATTCTCCGCCCCGCCCCCAAGCCAACCCAGCCCAGCGTAGGAGACCCAGCCTAACCCGGAGTCAGAGATGTCGCCAAATGGAAAGCGGAGAATCTGATCCTGGGGAAAGGAGAACGACCAGCGCCCGCAGTGAGTTCCCATCGTACCGCCAATTCCAGCCACTACCCCTCTGGTCCACCTCGCTGGCTCCACACCGCCCCTCCCCCGTGATGCCCCCCCTCTCCCCCATGGCTCTTCCCCTGTCTTTTCTCCCACTCCCCCCCAGCTAAACACCCCCCCCCCCCCCCCCCCCCCCCACACACAGCACCCCTGCCCACACACTCCCCCCCCCCCACACACATACACACCCCGCTGCCCACACACCTCCCCCCCTCTTCCCCCCCATACACCTCCCTGTCCACACACACCCCTCCTCCCCTCCCACACCACACCCCTGCCCGCTACACACCCCACTTCCCTCCCCTCTCCCTTCACACATGAAGAGGAGGGGGAGGGAGTCCTCATAAACGAGGGGGAATGAGCCACGCCTGAGCACTAATGCCCCTGTCCCACTTAGGAAACCTGAATGGAAACCTCTGGAGACTTTGTGCCCCGGCCAAGGTTTCCGTGCGGTTCCCGGAGGTTTTTGTCAGTCTCCCTACCTGCTTCCACTACCTGCAACCTCCGGCAACCACCTGCAACCTCCGGGAACCGCACGGAAACCTTGGGTGGGGCGCAAAGTCTCCAGAGGTTTCCGTTCAGGTTTCCTAAGTGGGACAAGGGGCATGTTATTTGGGGCTATGGGTGAGAGGTGGAATATTGCGTTGGGGAATGGGTTGCGTTGGGGGGACCAGGCCTCCCGAGTAAATGTGACTCACAGTGGGTCCCACTTAGTCTAGTATCCCATAAAAGCTTTCTTGAGCCTGTTGACACTTGTGGAAGCCATGTTCATCCTGCGACCCTCTCGAGTCCATTCAACATTTCAAGGGAATAACTGGAAATGACAGTACAAATGGTTGTAAGAAGGGTCTCGACCCAAAACGTCACCTGTTCCTCCTATCCAGAGATACTGCCTGTCCCACTGAGTTACTCCAGCATTTTGTGTCTTGTCTTTAGTGCTGGTTGCAAGCTGGTTTGAAAATTTTCAAGTAGACTGCTGGAAATATTGTTTTTTTTACACAGAGGGTGGTGAGCATTTGGTGGTTGATGGAGATACGATTGTAGCATTTAAGAGACTTGTGGCACATGGATGTGTAATGAATAGATATGGATTATATGCAGCCAAATAGGTGTTTGCCTTGGCATAATATTCAGCACAGATTTTGGTCTATGTTCTATGTAAAATCGATTATATGTAACACATTAAGACGCTCCTAAATTATACATATTGAATTAAGAAGCTCGTAAATCCACAAAGTCATTGTATTACAAAAGACTTATCGAGTGAAACTTCACATTCCCCAGACAATTGATCATTTTGCAACCACCAGCTTGCATAGAAGGGCAATGACCTGCCCATGGGGAAAACATCACTGCTGGGCAGCTGGGAGAAATTCATCACAGGTGTTTCAAGTTGATCTTTTCAGGCCGACTGAATTCACTGGTTGGCTTTGACCACAGAGGCAGCGGAGAAGGCCTAGAGATGGCTCTGGATCAGGAGAGGAGATCCATGTGCAGGAGCGAGTGCTACCTGAACACAAGTCGTGGTCTGGTCAACCATGGCTGGGTTGCCTGGGTGAAGGTGTCTGATGTTGAAAGACCCGAAACACCCAACGACCCCAGTTTTCATCACTGATGATGTGTTCAGGAGCATCTATAGATGTATTTGTATCAAAATGACCAATGAGAGGAAATGCTACCTAGGACGGCAAGACACGATCTTAATCATAGAAAGATACAGTCTGGAAACAGTCCTTTGGCCCATTGAGTCCACAGTACGTTGATCACACATTAATCCATTTAAAAAACAAATTCTCCGCATTTTGGGGGGCCTGGTGGTCTAGCGGTGGTGCTACTGCCTCATAGCGCCAGAGACCCGGGTTGCATCCTAACTACCATCTGACCATCAGCCCGAAACGTTGCCTATTTCCTTCGCTCCATAGATGCGGCTGCACCTGCTGAGTTTCTCCAGCATTTTTGTCTACCTTTGATTTTCCAGCATCTGCAGTTCCCTCTTAAAACTCCAAAGTACAGGCGCTCTCTGTACGGAATTTGTACGTTCTCATCGTGACCTGCGTGGGTTTTCTCTGAGATATTTGGTTTCCTTCCACACTCCAAAGTTGTAGAGGTTAATTGGCTTGGGTATAAATGTAAATTGTCCCTAGTGTGTGTAGGATTGTGTTAATGTGCGGGGATCGCTGGGCCTGTTTCCGTGCCGTACCCTCTAAACTAAACTAAAGTTCACCACTCACCTGCGCAACAAGAGCAGTTTTCAATGGCCAATTCATCTGCCGCATTTTGGGGATGTGAGAGGAACCCGGAGCACCTGGAGGAAGCCCATGCGGTCTCACAAGGAGAACGTGCATACTCCACACAGACAGCACCCAAGGTCAGGATTGAACCCATGTCTCTGGTGCGGTGAGGCAACGACTCTATTATCTTTGCCACTTTTCCCTATTTGCCAAGTTGGTTTTTCTCTTATTGATCAGTTCAGGCAGGGGACAGAACCATTTTGTTATTTATCCTTGTCTGGCCATCAAAACATGGGGTGTTCCTGTCTGTCAAAGCGTTTATGTTCATATCCAATGACTTGTTACGTGAGACCACTTGTTTCTAAAATATAACTTAAATGCATACCAAGCTCAAATATTAGCTTCTTATATTTTACTCCTGGGTCCCTGAACAAGTCGGCTCACAGCTGTTTTAAGTTGGCATACTCTTTAAAACTGTGTATAAACTGCCAACTGAAGGCAGCTGTGTGTGTGCATACGGAACAAATCAGGTTCTTGTTTTCAGTTGCTCTAACTTGTATTTTGGATCCGTGTGGCTAACTGGAGCCTCATCATTTCTCTGATACATAGAAACATAGAAAGTAGGTGCAGGAGTAGGCCATTCGGCCCTTCGAGTCAGCACCGCCATTCAATACGATCATGTCTGATCATCTAAAATCAGTGCCCCGTTCCTGCTTTCTCTCCATATCCCTTGATTCCTTTAGTCTAACTAACTCTCACTCTAACTCTCACTTGAAAGTGAATTGGCCGGTAAACAAAAAAGCTGGAGAAACTCAGCGGGTGCAGCAGCATCTATGGAGCGAAGGAAATAGGCAACGTTTCAGGCCGAAACCCATCTTCAGTGAATTGGCCTCCACTGCCTTCTGTGGCAGAAAATTCTCCAGATTCACAACTCTCTGGTTGAAAAGGTTTTTTTCTTATCGCGGCAGCAAATTGTTGCAAAGTCGACTGAAGTACCCTCGGACATTTTCATCAGGGCGTCTTTCTAGCCTGATGAAAAATGTCCACGAGTAAAAAAGGTCGTGAATTAGGTCGTGAAAGTGGGACAGGCCCTTAATATTGAAGTAGCTATCTTGTTTTTGCAGGGTAACATTTGCTGCCCCTGCAACATCACAATGAGATATTCACTTTATGATGTAGGATTTAAATTCTGCTTCATTTTATTTTATTTTAATTTTGAGATACAGTGCGGAAACAGGCCCTTCGGCCCACCGGATTCGTACCGACCAGCGATCCCCCGCTCATTAACACTTTCCTACCCACTCTAGCAGGCAATTTTTATATTTACCAAGCCAATTAACCTACATACCCACACGTCTTTGAAGTGTGGGAGGAAACCGATGGTCTTGGAGAAAACCCACGCAGGTCACGGGGAGAAGGTACAAACTCCGTACAGACAGCAGCCGTAGTTGGGATCGAACCCAGATCAAGGGCTGCAAGGCAGCAACTCTACCGCTATGCCACCGTGCCACCTTACTTCCTAATCTCATCACCTGACCTACAAGGTCTGGATAATCCTAGGACCATTTGGCCCACAATGTTTACACCGAACATGATGGCAAAGTAAGATATCTGTCCTGGAAACTATCTGACAGATAGAAGGGACCAGGATTTTGCTACCTTGAATGACGTCTGAATTCAACAAAGCTCATACCAGAAGGACCCAAAGTGCTGGAGTAACTCAGCGGGTCAGGCAGCATCTCTGAAGAACATGGATAGGTGACGTTTTGGGTTCAGACTCCGAGTCTGAAATCTGAAGAAGGGTCCCGACCAGAAATATCACCTATCTATGTTCTCCATGGATGCTGCCTGACCCGCTGAGTTACTCCAGCACTCATGTCCTTATGTGTATTAACCAGCATCTGCAGTTCCCAGTTTCTACTAGTTATCGTGTAGGAAGGGATTACAGATGCTGGTTTATCTTGCTGATAGACACAAAAAGCTGGAGTAACTTAATGGGTCAGGCAGCATCTCTGGAGAAAAGGAATAGGTGACGTTTCAGGTTGGAATCTTCCTTCAGACTTAAACATCAGAAGGGTTCCGACTCGATCCGCCACTATCCAGGTTCTCCAGAGATGCTGCCTGACGTGCTAAGTTCATAAGTGATAGGAGCAGAATTAGGCCATTCGGCCCATCATTTGTACTCCGCCATTCAATCGTGGGTGATCTATCTCTCCCTCCTGAACCCCATTCTCCTGCCTTCTCCCCCGTAAACCCCTGACACCCATAATTATCAAGAATCTGTGTATCTCTGCGTTAAAAATATCCATTGACTTGGCCTCCACACCCTTCTGTTACTCTAGCACTAAGGGGCCTGTTCCACGAGCATGTCACTGCATGCGGCAAGCGGGACCAAACCGGAAGCGGGGGCCGCGCGGAGGTCGAGTGAGTGACGTGAAGTTCGCGTGTGATATACGGGACCAGCTTCGCACAACTCCATACGGCTCCTGCGATGGAAGTGGGACCGGCCCCGCGAGGCCGTACGGCTCAAGCCACCACGCGAGGTCGCTCTTGCCGCATGGAGTCGCAAGCTCGTGGGGCAGGCCCTTTAGCTACTCCAGCATTTTGTCTCTAAGGCCCGCATGGTTCCGTTCCCAACTTGTTTCTTGCTGTGAAAGTCTCGGTGAGGCAGAGGGCTGGCAATGCCCGTGGAACTATACACGGCAAAGGTGGTGAAAGCAGAGCCCTGAGCTAAAGGCTGAATGCTGAGATACTGGATTCTCCATCGCATTGCCATTACAGGGACAATGACTGTCAACGGAGAAACAATAACCGTGAGATGTTTCCCCTGTAGGATTACAGAGAAAACAATTTTTGCGACTATCAATTAGAGTTAATATATTCAAAGGCTTTAAAACCCAGAGGAAAGGGAAAATATAAATTAGTGATTTCCAAAAGACATTAACATTCAGGGTCAACCAGTCATTTGAAGCCCAACTGTAGCTAATTAAGACAGATGTTTTGGTGTAGGCCTCAGCCTCTCCACAGGGAGCTGTTTGGGCCTGAAGAGCATGTGCAGGCTTTGCGCGCGCGAATGCTGCCTTTGCAGTCCACTGGGTTTCTGCAGATTGAGCAGAGCAAAGCATTTAACGGAACAGTTTGCAGACTGAGAACTGTGATCTACCGCAGAACAACTTCCATAGCGCGGCCCTTACACTTCACAACATTTATCCTTTTGGAAGAAAAAAATAAGAAGAAATTTGTGAGCCAGGCATCAGTTGACATCAGGTCATTGTTTAGTTCAAAGATGCAGCACAGAAACAGGCCCTTCGGCCCACAGAGTCATCGCCGACCAGCGATCCCCGCACACGAGCACTATCCTACACACAGTTTACCAAAGCCAATTAGCCTACATACCTGTACGTCGTTGGAGTGTGGGAGGAAACCGGAGCGCCCGGAGAAAACCCATGCAGGTCACGGGGTGAACGTACAAACTCCGTACAGACAGCGCCCGTAGTCAGGATCCAACCAGGTTCTCTGGTGCTGTGAGGCAGCAACTCTACTTGTCACCCCTCGTACATGTAGTAAGAACTGTGGACAATTTAGAATCAGTGCAGATAGGTTTTCTTTTTAAACTGAAATAATCTATACTACTTCCACACCAATTTAGCACCAAATCTGTTTATAAGAAGCAACTCAATGCTAAAAGTCACCTGTGCTGCCAAAAGATAGTCACCAGGAACTGAGGATGCAGGATTTGATATTTCAAACTGTTATGAGTGACAATGCTAATGTATGAAGCTCTGAGGACGAAGACTCTCAGTACAGTTTTGGTCTCCAAATCTGAGGAAAGACATTATTGCCATAGAGGGAGTACAGAGAAGGTTCACCAGACTGATTCCTGGGATGTCAGGACTTTCATATGAAGAAAGACTGGATAGACTCGGCTTGTACTCGCTAGAATTTAGAAGATTGAGGGGGGATCTTATAGAAACTTACAAAATTCTTAAGGGGTTGGACAGGCTGGATGCAGGAAGATTGTTCCCGATGTTAGGGAAGTCCAGGACAAGGGGTCACAGCTTAAGGATAAGTGGGAAATCCTTTAAAACCGAGATGAGAAGAACTTTTTTCACACAGAGAGTGGTGAATCTCTGGAACTCTCTGCCACAGAGGGTAGTTGAGGCCAGTTCATTGGTTATATTTAAGAGGGAGTTAGATGTGGCCCTTGTTGCTAAGGGGATCAGGGGGTATGGAGAGAAGGCAGGTACGGGATACTGAGTTGGATGATCAGCCATGATCATATTGAATGACGGTGCAGGCTCAAAGGGCCGAATGGCCTACTCCTGCACCAAATTTCTATGTTTCTATGTCTATGTGTATCGCCACAGGATGCTTCTTCACAGGGAACGTTGTACTATCCTGGTTACCCGTCCACATTTTACGGTTAACCACTCCCATCCGAAGTAGGGTCTTGACCCGAAATGTCACCTATTCCTTTTCTCCAGAGATGCTTTAGTTTAGTTTAGAGATGCAGCGCGGAAACAGGCACTTCGGCCCACCGAGTCTGATTCCCTGTACACCAACACTATCCTACACCCACTAGGGATAATTTACAATGAAACCAAGCCAATTAACCTGCAAACCTGTACGTCTTTGGAGTGTGGGAGGAAACCGGAGCACCCGGAGTGAACCCACACGGGTCACAGGGAGAACATGCGAACTCCTGACAGACAGCACCCGTAGATAGGATCGTGCCCGGGTCTCTGTCGCCGTAAGGAGGCAACTCCATCGCCTGTCCCGCTGAGTTACTCCAGCATTTTTGTCCATCTTCAGTGTAATCCAGCATCTGCAGTTCCTTCCTACACACAGTGCCTTAAGTCAGGTAGCTAAGACATTTGCCTGTCTGTGTGGCAATGTGACAGACTAGTGTTTCTAAATATAAACTCTCAAAGCGGAGAGCCTTCGATTTGTGAAGTATGTGCGCATTTTATTTTTATTACCGTACTGACGCACTCCTAAAAACTGTCAGAGAGCAATGGCACATCTTTAAATCATTAAGTATAAGGTTTCTTTTATTGGCTGTGTACTAACAGTGTTTCTTTTAACTGTACGTTTTTTTTCCCTCACAATTTAAACTATTTTACAATTTGAATAGTTCAGTTTCTGAGTCGCTTTCTGCATACTTCGGTGTTCTTGAGTGGGCCATTAGTTCTTAAAGGGGTATGTACGGTCCTTGAAGAACTGTCCGATGTACCTGGTTATTTTGTAATAACACAGTCGCATAAATCACGGGTATTAGAAGGGGCTGCTCCTCAAGTTCAGGTTGCGTTTTAGTCCCACGATTTTGATATTTGGGCATGAGTGGGGAGGGTCGATTGGGAGTATTTGCTCTTGGGCCTGGACAAGATGGCCATCCGCGGGTCCAGGCAGCGGGCAGTCGATGGTCGCACCAGAGTCGGCTGCCCGTCCCTCTTCCGGGCTTACAGTATATCCGTGCTTTCATTGTCACTGGAGAGGGAAGACACAGTGTCATAGAAACATAGAAAATAGGTGCAGGAGTAGGCCATTCTGCCATTCGGCCCTTCGAGCCTGCACCGCCATTCAATATGATCATGGCTGATCATCCAACTCAGTATCCTGTACCTGCCTTCTCTCCATACCCCCCGATCCCTTTAGCCACAAGGGCCACATCTAACTCCCTCTTAAATATAGTCAATGAACTGGCCTCAACTACCTTCTGTGGCAGAGAATTCCACAGATTCACCACTCTCTGTGTAAAAAATGATTTTCTCATCTCGGTCCTAAAAAACTTCCTCATTATCCTTAAACTGTGACCCCTTGTTCTGGACTTCCCCAACATCGGGAATAATCTTCCTGCATCTAGCCTGTCCAACCCCTTAAGAATTTTGTAAGTTTCTATAAGATCCCCCCTCAATCGTCTAAATTCTAGCGAGTACAAGCCAAGTCTATCCAGTCTTTCTTCATATGAAAGTCCTGCCATCAGTCTGGTGAACCTTCTCTGTACTCCCTCTATGGCAAGAATGTCTTTCCTCAGAATAGGAGACCAAAACTGTACGCAATACTCCAGGTGTGGTCTCACCAAGACCCTGTACAACTGCAGTAGAACCTCCCTGCTCCTATACTCAAATCCTTTTGCTCCCCGAGGACTCTCGAGACCTTCTGTGAATGCTGATCGCTGCTGGGATACTCGACCCGAAGCATCGGCCATTCCTTCTCTCCAGAGATGATGCCTGTCCCACTGAATCACTCCAGCTTTTTGTGTCTATCACCAATGTAATATATTATTATGCGTACCGAGGTACAGTGAAAAGGTTTTGTTGCATGCTCACCAGTCAGCGGAAAGACCACACATGATTACAATCGAGCCGCCCACAGTGCACAGATACAGGATAATGGGAATTGCGTTTAGTGCAAAATAAAGTCCTGTAAAGTCCTATTAAGAATAGTAGTCCGATGGTCTCCAATGAGGTAGATAGTAGCTAATGATGGTCCTCTAGATGTTGATAGCATGGTTCAGTTGCCTGATTACAGTCGGGAAGAAACTGTGGATTTTAGTTAACCAGTGGTCTTCAGTTAATTGGACTTTAGTACATTTGAATTTTGCAACCACCGCAAAAACTCCACTTGTCCCTCACACCCCATAGATCTTTCTCTCCCAATTTAATGCAGTAATGTTCCTTCAAACCAGTCTCTCTGATCAACTTCAGTATCATCCTTAAGGCCACAAAGTGCAGGAGTAACTCAGCGGGTCTGGCAGCATCTATGGAGACCATGGATAGATGAGTCAAAAGAAGGGTCCCATCCTATGACATTACCTATTGGTGTTCTCCAGAGGTGCGGCCTGGCCCGCCGAGTTACTCCAGCACTTTGTGTCCTTTAGTGCAAAACAGCATCTGCAGTTCCTTGTTTCTACACTACTCAATCACCCATCCCCATATTGCCCACATGTAAAGAGACACAGAGTGCTGGAGTAACTCAGCGGATCTGGCAGCATCTATGGAGATCATGGATAGGCGACGTTTCGGGTCAGCACCTGAATGAAAAGTCCCCATCCAAAATATCACCTATCCATGTTCTTCAGATATGCTAACTGGCCTGCTGTGTTTGAAGAAGGGTCTCGACCCCAAAACGTCACCTATTCCTTTTCTCCAGAGATACCATCTGACCAAATGAGTTACTCCAGCTTCGAGTCTATCTTCGAGTTATTCCTGCACTTTGTGTTTCTTTTTGTAAACGAGCATCTGCAGTTCCTTGCTTTCTCATATCGCTGTCATTTCTTGTTTGATGGATGCTTCTTCGGATATTTCAGTGACTTTAATCCAGATCACTTCTGTTCACAAAGTTACAAGGAATATAACCTTTTAGCACTGATATCCCCGTGCAGTTAAAATATCATTTGCAAAAGAAAGCCCTGGTGAAATACATGGCTGTGCACACTGTTGAGAAAGATTAATATTTTGTGACGTTTATGTTTGTGTCTGGCTGGTATTATGTATTTGAACCCTGATTTACTTTTGCAGTTCACTCTCCCTTGAGAGTCAATTTGCGGGGCAGATATCATCGTTGCTATCAAATTTCTTCTGTCATTAAGAAAACCACAGTCTGCCATAGTGGCAAAACTGTTTCCAGAATAAATAACCAAAAAGCTAGGTAAATATCAGCAACTGAGAAAGAAACACTTTTATGTGACCTCCATAATATCCAAGTAATTACTAAGGTCTGGCAGTTTCAAGGAATGTACTGCACAACAATAAATAGGGAGTTCTGGAGGAACGAACTTGAGTGGCCACCAAAAACGCAACTCGTTATCAAGCAACATAATTATATTAGGAGGGGGGGGGGAAAAGGAAATCTTTCAGCCTTGTTCGTAAATTAAACAAATCTCGATAAGGAAGGCAAACAATTTAGCTACTTGAAGTGCATTTGCAACAAACGTCAGCAGCAGAGTTGTGTCGGACGGAACTGCAGATGCTGGTTTAAACCGAAGATAGACACAAAAAAAGCTGGAGTAACTCAGCGGGACAGGCAGCATCTCTGGAGAAAAGGAATGGGTGGTGCTTCGGGTCGAGACCGTTCCTCAAAGGTCAGGAGCAACTTTGCACCACTGGCTTTCTGCGAATTATACACGGCCTTAAGGGGCCTCGCCATTTTTGCGTCACGCAGATGGCGCGCGAAGATTTTGTACATCCCAAAATCCTGGGGCGCCACGCGCGACCGTGCATCACTGCCTACGTCAAAATGCGCGCGTAATGCGCACCATGCGCGCGGCACGATGAGCGCGTCATGCGTCGTGACACGTAAATGATGTCGCGTAAATTACGCCCAAATGGTTCAGGCCCTTCAGTTTGTGCTCAACACTTTTCGGGTTCGACGGTTTATGCCTTGATCTGTTAACCCCGAAGAGTGATCTGATTTACGTGTGTAACTTTGACGGATGTTCAAGGAGTGGCTGACACGTGATTCTGCACCAACTGGCGGTCTGTGCAGGAAGGAACTGCAGATGCTGGATTACATTGAAGATGCTGGAGTAACTCAGCGGGACAGGCAGCATCTCTGGAGCGAAGGAATGGGTGACGTTTCGGGTCGAGACCCTTCTTCAGACTGGTGTAATTGTCTACACTGCGAGCATTGACCAACGCACCAGTCAATCATCTGATTCTTGACGCAAGGCACCCCCATTCCTTCTCTCCAGAGATGCTGCCTGACCCACTGAGTTACTCCAACATTTTGCGTCTGTCTTCCAACTAACAGTCTCTCCATTGCACAGATGGGAATGCCAAAAAATATCACCCCTCCCCCAGGGATGTTTGAATCCTTCCCCTTTTTAACCTACAAACCTCTATCATGCACAGAGGAGGTTTTAGTGCATGCTATTGTAAATAACGTAAGTACTTAGGAACTCACAATCTGCTTGAGATGTTTTCCAATTTTAACTGAAGAACGGTGTAAAGTAGGCTACCAGTTGACCATCGCCCATATCCCATACTAACACAAAGTCAAAGATAGACACAACATACTGGAGTAACTCAACGGGACAGGCAGCATCTCTGGAAAGAAGCTATAGGTGACGTTTTGAGTTAAGACCAATCTTTAATATGATCAGTCTGAGAACTTTCTTCAGACTCTTCTTCACACTGATCAGTCTCGACACAAAACGTCACCCATTCCTTCTCTCCAGAGATGCTGCCTGCCCCGCTGAGGTACTCCAGCATTTTGAGTCTTTATTCTGTTAAAACTGGCATCTGCAGTTCCTTCCTAACGCACAGTCGACCTTAATCCCCCTGAGTTTGGGAAAAGGCCTTCGTGTCACGTTTCACAAAGGAGTGGGGGGGGGGGGTTGTGAATTTATACCTCCACATATCAATAGACAATAGCAGTGCAGCAAGCCACGCTGCCAAGCCATGCCAATCTTAGGAAGTGTCAATTGCTGGTTAAAGCTTGAACGACAATCAGATTTCTGGTCAGATGAGAGAGATTAAACTTGAAGTTTAAAAGGTTCCCGGCATTAGCCTGGGGACTTTTTTTTAAAACCTCCGTCTGCTTTCGTAACATCGCAGCCGGTCCAATGGAAAGCCATCTAACACTTAACTTCTCCTTCCCATTCCCACACAGACCTTCCTGTCCTCGGTCTCCTCCATTATCAAAATGAGGCTAAGCGCAAATTGGAGGAACAGCAGCTCATATTTCACCTGTTAAAGAAAGAACTGCAGATGCTGGATGGTAGACAAAACTGCTGGAGAAACTCAGCGGGTGAGGCAGCATCTATGGAGCGAAGGAATAGGTGACGTTTCGGGACAAGACCCGAAGGGTCTTGACCCGAAACGTCACCTATTCCTTCACTCCATAGATGCTGCCTCACCCAAAACGTCACCTATTCCTTCACTCCATAGATGCTGCCTCACCCAAAACGTCACCTATTCCTTCGCTCCATAGATGCTGCCTCACCCGCTGAGTTTCTCCGGCATTTTAATAGTTTACTGGGTTACGTTGAAGGATTCTGTGCTGAATATTTAGTACTCCGAAATGCCACAACAGCGTCTGAAGAAGGGTCTCGACCCGAAACGTCACCTGTTCCTTCGCTCCATAGATGCTGCCTCACCCGCTGAGTTTCTCCAGCAATTTTGTCTACCTTCGATTTTCCAGCATCTGCAGTTCCTTCTTAAGCATCTCCACACTGCTGGTGCCTTGGTTCAAGTCCAGCGCATTCCAGACAGTCGCAAAGAAAGTCTCTCCTGTCCCGTCGTAAGTGGAATGAATCAGTGCCGTCTCAACCCACCTTCGAGAGGAGACGGCAGCACAAACCTCTCCCACCGCCAGTTGGCTGTAGGACTGTGAATGGCCACAGATGGCTGGTGCAAGTAACCCTACACTGTTGAATTTAAGTGGGCTGTTTCTGTAGTTTGAGCCGAGGCACATTATTGGTACAAAAATAAGGGATCGAGCAAGCTTGACGCTGTATCCGCAGAGGGAAGAAACAACTGTTTCATTCTCCGCCCGGGACTGCCAGGAGGCAACTCGCTCTTGACTGACCCGCTGCCAGTGCGCCTCTGTACGTATATTTGGCATTGGCTTGCAATAAGGAAAGGTCATTCAGCCGATTAAGCTGAAGGTGAGGGATGGTGAAGGAAAGATTTAATAGTAAACCGAGGGGTAATTTTCCACACAATCGATCGATCGATCAATCAATCAATCAATCAATCAATTGTCATTTTTATTGTCATTCAAAAATACACCAAATTCAACAAATGCAAGTCTGAACAAAATTTCATTGCATCTGGCTCACCGTGCAACATAAAATAACAAAAAGATAAAATAGATAAAAAGATAAAAATAGATCATCATGGCGGCACATTATATGGAATTCAAGACTCTGATGGCTCTGTTGCAAAACCTGGCCGTTCTGCTCCTTATACTGCAATGCCTTGTGCCCGAGGGCAGCAGAGTGAACAGTCCATGATGGAGATGTGTGGGGTGTTTTATAATGCTGTTGGCCTTGGACAAGCAACGTTTGGAAGGAAGGAAATTGAAGGAAGATTTTTGCTCAAACTGTCTTCAAACTGCAACCTTCTAAAACAATTGTAGATACCCCACCCGATATGTAACACAGACCATGACAAAATGTTTCATTTTAAATTAATACCTAACCGGAGACAAAAATACATTACTTGTATTGTTAATGAATTCTATAATTTCCATACGTGCGATGTGAAAAGATCTTCCAAGAATATTTCCTGTATAATTTGTGTGAACAAAGAGATTTGGGTAAATTGAGACCTAGTTCATATCGAGGAGAACTTGGCAACAATTACGGCTGATAAGTTACAGGTGCTAGATTGTGGATAGTGTGCCCCTAGTGTGTGTAGGATAGAATTAGTGTATGGGGGATGGCTGGACAGTACAGACTCGGTGGGCCGAAGGGCCTGTTTCGGCACTGTATTTTTAAACTAGCTCTCAGTCTGAGAGTCTTGATTCGAAACATCACCTATTCCTTTTATCCAGGGATGCTGCCTGACCCGCTGAGTTACTCCAGCATTTTGTGTCTACCTTTGGTTATAAAACAGCATCTGCAGTTCCTGCTCATTGCAACTTACTGCTGTCATTATGGAAGGTGACTGGAGGTGTCAGTTTAACTCCCATCCACCAGACTTAACAAGGGCATTAACAATAGCAGCTATGACCACAGACACCGAGCTTGCTGTATCAGGTAACAGGAAATAGCACTTTAATTCGTGACTCTGACATTGAGGAAAATATATTACTTCTGTGCACGACTCAAAATAAAACTACCCGTTTAGTTTAGTTTACTTTAGAGATACAGCTTGGAAACAGGCCCTTCGGCCCACCTAGTCGGTGCCGACCAGCGATTCCCGTACACCAACACTATCCTACACACACTAGGGACAATTTACACTTATACCAAGCCAATTTGCCTACAAACTAACTACGTCTTTGGAGCGTGGGAGGAAACCGGAGAACCCGATTAAAACCCACGCAGGTCACGGGGAGAATTTGCAAACTCCGTACAGCACCCGTACAGGTCGAAAGTTCATGTGTTATAAGTGCCTGAACTATTTAGGAGTACCCCCACAAAGCCCTATACCACAGATAGGACCCTAACAAAAGCCATTTTATTTCAGCTCCTTTCATACAGCGTGGAAGCAGTCTCAACCCGACTCTCCATTCACATTTAGATAATGATAGAGAATAACCTTTCTCGTACAAGTTAAAGACAGTAAAGTTCATGTTCGTAAGTGATAGGAGAAGAATTAGGCCATTCAGCCCATCAAGTCTACTCCACCATGTAATTATGGCTGATCTATCTCTCCCTCCTAACACCATTCTCCTGCCTTCTCCCCATAACCCCTGACACCCGCACTAATCAAGAATCTAACTCTGCCTTAAAAATATCTATTGACTTGGCCTCCACAGCCTTCTGTGGCAATGAATTCCACAGATTCGCCACCCTGTGACTAAAGAAATTCCTCCTGAACTCCTTCTTAAAGGAACGTACCAGCGATCCCCGCACATCAACACTATCCTATATACACTAGGGACAATTTACACATTTACACCACAAGCCAATTAACCTACAAACCTGTACGTCTTTGGAGTGTGGGAGGAAAACGAAGATCTCGGAGAAAACGCACGCGGGTCACGGTGAGAACGTACAAAATCCGTGCAGACAGCGCCCGTGGTCAGGATCGAACCGGGGTCTCCGGCGCTGCGAGCGCTGTAAGGCAGCAACTCTACCGCAAATGAAGTGTTACGAGCAGAATATACAGGCGCTTGAATTGTGAAGATAAATCAGTTTGAACATAAATGGTACAAGCCAAGGGACTCGTCAGTTTATCCACGTTTACAGTTTGTCAAAAAGTGCAGTCATAAACCATCCTCAAAGAAACCAACAGCACAGAAAGATTAACCCATCGTAAAGAATCGGAAGTAAAATATAACAAACGCTGTTTTTCTTGTGATGTACACGACCAACCGACCGACTCGAACCATCGTGTAACATGTGGGAAAGTCATTACTAAATCAGAGGCTGATGAGGAAAGATGTTCGTTTGAAGTTGTGAAAGCGAAGCTCTGTTGGTTTTGGAGCCCCGGAGAAGAAGATTGGCATGGGAATTCTCCAGTGGGCCGGGATCTGATACGTCTCTAGTGGTTTAATATCCTTCAAAGCTCTTGACATCTGAGTATGTTTGCACCAGGTCCTTTGTAGGTCACCTAACACACAGCGATTGCTTTCTCTGTCAGCTGCCCTTTGTAAGTTGAATGCCCCCTTTGCTGGTCTGGCACTGTTGTGCTGTTAAACCCCTGTCCCACTGTACGAGTTCATTCAAGAGCTCTCCCCGAGTTTGCCCTGATTCGAACTCGGAGATTTACGGTAATGGCCGCTCGTAAGTACTCGGGGCTCTCGTGGACATTTTTCAACATGTTGAAAAATCTTCACGAGTCTTCCCGAGCTGACCTGCCATTAGTGAGTCTTCCCGAGTACCTGCCGTTAGCGTTACAAGCCGCTAAGAGATGTCCTCAAGCTCCGACGTACCCGCTACGTTCATTCACTGTGCTTACCACGAGTTTGATTTTTTTTTAAACTCGGGAGAGTTCTTGGAATGAACTTGTACAGTGGGACAGGGCCTTTAGTTTCCCTGTCGTTGTGGTAATGGTACTCTTGGTACTGGAGAAAGCGGTATCGTCAGAGCTTCCTTCATGCTGTTAGAGTTTAATTTGTACCTCTCCAAACAGCTCATTGGCACAGCGGTAGAGCTGCTGCCTCACAGCGCCGGAGACGCCGGTTCGATCCTGACCACGGGTGCAGTCTGTGCGGAGTTTGCACGTTCTCCCTGTAACCGTGTGGGGTTCCTCCGGGTGCTCTGGATTCCTCCCACATCCCAAAGACGTGGTGGCTTGTAGTATAATTGGCCTCTGTAAATTGCCCCCAGTATGTAGGGAGTGGATGAGAAAGTGGGATAACATAGGACTCGTGTGAGCGGGTGAACGATGGTCGCTGTGGGCCAAAAGTCCTGTTTCCATGCTGTGTCTCAAAAACGAAATACTT
The DNA here is from genome assembly GCF_028641065.1 of Leucoraja erinaceus. Classification (NCBI taxonomy): domain Eukaryota; kingdom Metazoa; phylum Chordata; class Chondrichthyes; order Rajiformes; family Rajidae; genus Leucoraja; species Leucoraja erinaceus. Next base: position 23,146,612 of record NC_073407.1, read on the forward strand.
TTTCTTCTTTAATCAAACTCGAACTCCCTTCTTTGGCCTGGATACGTTCAATGAGGCTTTTAGACTTAGACTTTAAAGATACAGCATGGAAACAGGCCCTTTGGCCCACCGTGTCCGGGATGACCAGCCATCATCCTGTACATTAACACTATCCTACACACTGGGGACGATTTTACAGCTGAACTATTAACCCACTAACCTGTACGTCTTTGGAATGTGGAAAGAAACCTGAGCACGTGGTGTTGCAATGGTTTTATAGTCAGATGGCACTCTTGGTTCAAGAAAACGTAGCATCATAAATCTTGCTTCACGCTTTCTCTGAATCAGGCTGACAACAGGCAATAACTTTGGGAAAGTGATACTCAGGAAACCAGGAAACGTTTGGCATCATATCGGGTGGCGCAGCGGCAGAGTTGCAGCTTTGCAGCGCCAGAGACCTGGTTCCGATCGTGACCACGGCTGCTGTCTGTACGGAACTTGTACGTTCTCCATGTGACCACGTGGGTTTTCTCCGGGTGCTCTGGTTTCCTCCCACACTACAAAAACGTACGATTATTTGGCTTTGGTACATTGTAAAATTGTCCCTAGTGTGCGTCAGTCAGCGTACGGGATGACCGGTTGTCGGCGCGGACTCGGTGGGCCGAATGGCCTGTCTCCGTGCTGTATCTCTAAAGTAAAGTCTAAAGTTTCAAAGTTCAAAGTCCTAATCCGATCACGATCGCTGTGTGTAGGTTCAACAGTGAATTTATTTCTACCTGTCTTGTGAATTGTGTTTGCAGTCTAAATTGGAGATGACCGTCACCTGTACGGATGGCAAATGGAACCAGCATGTTCCGTGTGAGCCGGTAGACTGCGGGATCCCTGACCAGTATCACGTCTACCCTGCCACCTTCTCTTGCCCGGAAGGGACCACTTTTGGGAAGCGGTGCTCCTTTCAGTGTCGACCACCGGCTGAACTCCGAGGTAAGAAAAGACCACTGTGTGAGGATCTACCCCCTTTACTCCTAACCTCAGCTCAGTCTATTATTGCCATAGAGGGAGTGCAGAGACGGTTCACCAGACTGATTCCTGGGATGTCAGGACTGTCTTATGAAGAAAGACTGGATAGACTTGGTTTATACTCTCTAGAATTTAGAAGATTGAGAGGGGATCTTATAGAAACTTACAAAATTCTTAAGGGGTTGGACAGGCTAGATGCAGGAAGATTGTTCCCGATGTTAGGGAAGTCCAGGACAAGGGGTCACAGTTTAAGGATAAGGGGGGAAATCCTTTAAAACCGAGATGAGAAGAACTTTTTTCACACAGAGAGTGGTGAATCTCTGGAATTCTCTGCCACAGAGGGTAGTTGAGGCCAGTTTATTGGCTATATTTAAGAGGGAGTTAGATGTGGCCCTTGTGGCTAAGGGGATTAGGGGGTATGGAGAGAAGGCATGTACGGGATACTGAGTTGGATGATCAGCCATGATCATATTGAATGGCGGTGCAGGCTCGAAGGGCCGAATGGCCTACTCCTGCACCTAATTTCTATGTTTCTATGTTTCTATTGTCACGTGTACCAAGGTACAGTGAAAAGCTTTTGTTGCCTGCTATCCAGTCAGCGGAACGACTATGATCCGGGCTCTATAGGGCACAGGTCAGCCCGCATTTGGAGTATTGTGAGCAATTTTGGGACTCCACATCTGAGGAAAGATGTGCTGGGTCCAGAGGAGGTTGACCAAGAATGATCCCAAGGAACGAGTGGGTTAACATATGATGAGCGTTTGACTGCACTGGGCCTGTACCGGCTGGAGTTTACAAGGATGAGGGGAAATCTCATTGAAACTTACCGAATAGTGAAAGGCTTGGATAGAGTGGATGTGGAGAGGATGTTTCCACTGGTGGGAGAGTCTAGGACCAGAGATCATAGCCTTAGAATTAAAGGACATGCAATAGTGAAGGAGATGAGGAGGAGGAGGAATTTCTTTAGCCAGAGGGTGGTGAATCTGTGGAATAATTTGCCATAGAACGCTGTGGAGGCCAAGACTGTGGATATGTTTACGGCAGAGATAGCTAGATTCTTGATTAGTGAGGATATCAGGGGTTATGGGGAAAAGGCAGGAGAATGGGGTTAGCAGGGAGAGATAGATTAGCCATGATTGAATGGCGTATAGACTTGATGGGCCGAATGGCCTAATTCTGCTTCCATCACTTATGACTTTATGACATGACAATACATGATTACAATCAACCCAATCACAGTGTATAGATACATGATAAGGGAATGACATTTAGTGCAAGGTAAAGCCAGCCACTCAGTATGGTGGCGCAGCGGTAGAGTTGCTTGCCTTACAGCGCCAGAGACCCAGGTTCGATTCTGACTATGGGCGAAGTCTGTACGGAGTTTTACTTTCTCCCCATGACCTGCGTGGGTTTTCTCCGGGATCTCTAGTTTCCTCCCACACTCCAAAGACGTACCGGTTTGTAGGTTAATTGGCTTGGTGTAAGTGTAAATTGTCCCTAGTGCGAGTGTAGAATAATGCTTGTGCACGTGGATCGTTGGCTGCTGAAAGGGCCTGCTCCCGCACTGTATCTCTAAGCTGCACTAAGCACTCATTACCGCAATGAACCACCGGTTAGATAACCAGAATCTCCAAGGGGAAAAATTTATCACTGGAAAATCCTTTCACTTTCGATGCCTGAGGCAACAGCCCATATCGTAAGTGCTGCCACTGTACTCCTCAGGGATAAAAGTGTCAGAGTAATGCATTAGACTGGAAGCACTGGTCCAGCCCTGAATGATGCATTGCACAGAATGTGTGTGGATTTATGCAGGTGAATGACAAGGTCTCACCTCTCCACTGAAATAAAAAAAAATACACCATCTGCAAACTCCGCACAGTCTATAAAACTGTTCAGCAAATTAATATACATCTCTGGATCCAGACAACCGTATCCTTCGAGTGTGGCGTTCCAGAGGTGTGGAGGGAGGGAAGGGGTTGAATAGATAAAAAATATTTTTGGCATCAACGGGTTCATTAGGCAACGTTGTGTTGTGGATCTCCCCGCCTCGCACCTTCGCCACCCTCCACTCAAGCCCAAGAATCGCTCACTCTTGTTTGAAGGTTTTATACACACAGTTAAACTTTATTATTTTTAATCTTGTTGCTCCCATCAGGATTGAAGCGGGAGGAGAGAGTGTAAGCATGGCGCTTGCCAGAAGTTGAATGAAGTAAAGTCTATTTCTTTTTACAAGGCACAGACAAAACCGCATGACTGCCGTGGTCGCATGCAGACGTGGGAAGAGTGGAGGCAAGCAGCTGACGGGCAGGCAGGCAGGAACACACAGACACGCACGCATGCACGCATGCACACACCCGCATACACACACATACACACACACACATATGCACAACACACACATATGAACAACACACACACACACACACACACACACACACACACACACACACGAACACACACACACGCACACACACAAACACACACACACACAACACACACACGCGCACAACACACACACACACAACACACACGTACACGCGCACACACACACACACATACACGCGTGGGCAAATACACACACACACACACACACACACACACATGCACATACATATACATAAATCACACACACACAGGCACACACACACACGCATATGTATACACACACACACACATGCACATACATACACACACACAAACTCACACACATGCATATACACGTGCACATCCATGCATATACACACACACATATACACACATACACAAGCAGCACCTGCACGCGATCACACAGAGCCAAATCATGTCCAGTTACACAGCTTGCCACTTTTATAACAAAGTCAGAACAACAGGTGGAGGCTTTGGACAGGGAGTTTAAGAGGTTTACATGAAAAGCTGCCTAGATTGGGGAGTATTAGTTGTAAGGAGAGGTTGGTCGAACTTGGATTGTTTTCACTGAAGCGCCAGAGATTGAGTGGAGGGAACTGACAGAAGGAATCAAGGTATACGGGGAGAAAGCAGGAATGGGGTACTGATTTTAGATGACCAGCCATTGTGGGGTTAGAAAGGGAATACACCCTGTCCACGGGCACCCTGAGAGAGTTCCGGGACCGCTGGGCTCCGCAGGGTGTTGAATGTATCCTCAATAAGGATTGTAACATAGTTGTATTGTAGTTTATAATGGATATACGTTTGTATTGTATTATGGTGGTGGGTTCTGGCTTCTTTTATTGTAGTGTAAATATTATTTTTAAAATAATTTAATACATTTTTTTGAGAAAAGAAAGAAAACAAAAAGTGAGTAAGACATTGAACTGGTTCGTTGGGATTGGACGTTCCCATTCAGCTTCTGTGAAAAGTACATAGAAACATAGAAAATAGGTGCAGGTGTAGGCCATTCGGCCCTTCGAGCCTGCACCGCCATTCAATATGATCATGGTTGATCATTCCAACTCAGTATCCTGTACCTGCCTTCTCTCCATACCCCCTGATTCCTTTAGCCACAAGGGCCACATCTAACTCCCTCTTAAATATAGCCAATGAACTGTGGCCTCAACTACCTTCTGTGACAGAGAATTCCACAGATTCACCACTCTCTGTGTAAAAAATGTTTTTCTCATCTCGGTCCTAAACGATTTCCCCCTTATCCTTAAACTGTGACCTCTTGTTCTGGACTTCCCCAACATTGGGGACAATCTTCCTGCATCTAGCCTGTCCAACCCCTTAAGAATGTTGTAAGTTTCTATAAGATCCCCCCTCAATCTTCTAAATTCTAGCGAGTACAAGCCGAGTCGATCCAGTCTTTCATCAGGTGAACGTTTCCCCATTCGGCCCCCTCTTCCTACCCCACATCCACCCACGCTGAAGTTCTGTGCGGAGTCCAGTGCGTCACGCTGACAAGTAACATTTTGGAATGATTCAGCCCAGAGCAATAATAATAATCATGAGTAATTTCAAGAAAGTTGCGGGGAAGTTCTGCCAACAATAACAAACAACCCGAGGTGGAAGGGGAGAAAATGTGAGGGAGTTTGTGTGTGTGAACGTCTCCAGATATATTCTGCGCTATAAAACAGTGTTTAGTTGTGGTTTGTAAGAGCATGTACAGGATACTCAGATCCAGGGAGCTGTGGACACTTTGCTTTCCAAACCCCTGTGCCAGCAACTCCCAACAAGAGTTGCTTTAGTTTCGTGTCAACCCGGTCTTGCACCGCGCCAGCAATGAGTCTTCCAGTTGGACTAACGTGGCTTTGCTGTTCTGCAGGGACCAATAACACTCTGGACTGCCTCGGTGATGGCCTGTGGTCTTTCCCTGAATCCATCTGTGAGCTGCTGTGCCTGGCTCCAACACCTGTGCCCAACGCTGAGCTCCAGAGCGCGCACTGCCACCATGATGGCCACAAGGTTGGATCATCGTGCAAGTACAAGTGCCGAGAGGGATACTACGTCCCCATAGACGGGAAAAAGTCACGGAAGTAAGTGCGGCCGCGGTGTCGTCGTGCCGGTACACGCGCGTTTGTGAGTGCGCGTCTGCCACGTGCGTTTTTTGACTGTTCGCAGGAAGGAACTGCTTTGCACTGAGGATAGACCCAAATGGCTGGAGTAACTCAGCAGGTCAGGCAACATCTCTGGAGAGAAGGAATGCGTGACGAGATTAGCCTGAAGAAGGGTCTCGACCCAAAACTTCATCCATTCCTTCCCTCCTAGTGGATTAGAAAGCGGGATAACATAGAACTAGTGTTGACAGGTCAGCGTGGACTCAATGGGCTGAAGGGCCTGTTTCCATGCTGTACTTTTCAATCAAATGCAAAATATCAATGGGAACATCATGCAAAACGTACCGAAGAGTGATAGGGTGGATGTGGAGGGGATGTTGGCACTAGTGGGAGAGTCCAGGACAGGAGACCATAGCCTCAGAATGAAAGGACGTATCTTTAGATAGGAGATGAGGAGGATTTTCTTTAGTCAGTGGGTGGTGAATCTGTGGAATTAATTTAAGGTGGAGATTGACAGTCATCAGACAATAGACAATAGGTGCAGGAGTAGGGCATTCGGCCCTTCGAGCCAGCACCGCCATTCACTGTGATCATGGCTGATCATCCCCAATCAGTACCCCATTCCTGCCTTCTCCCCATATCCCTTCACTCCGCTATCTTTAAGAGCTATTTCTAACTCTCTCGTGAAAGCCTCCAGAGAATTGGCCTCCACTGCCTTCTGAGGCAGATAATTCCACAGACTCACAACTCTCTCTCTAGGTCCTTGATCAGTACAGGTGTCAGGGGTTGTGGGGAGAAGGCAGGAGAATGGGGTTGAGAGGAAGAGATAGATTAGCCACGATTGAATGGCGGAGTAGACTTGATGGGCCGAATGGCCTAATTATGCTCCTCTAGCGTTACCTTGCACTAAACATTATTCCCTTATCATGTATCTGCACACTGTGAATGGCTCGATTGTAATCATGTGTTGTCTTTCCACTGGATGGACGGCACGCTACAAAATCTTTTCACTGTACCTCGGTACACATGACAATAAACAAAACGAAACTGAATAACAAGAACAGGAGTCTGAGCAGGCTGTAAAACAGGCCAGTGATTCTCTCTTGCAGGCTTGGTGTGACAGGCCAAGACAGATTTTATGGGATTTTTTTCCCATTACATCAATTTCTTCAATGCTTACAAGGTGGTTCGCTTGTGTTAGTGTTTACATCTGAAAGTGAGCTCAGAAACGGGTTAAAAAAGTGTTGGCGTTACAAACAAACAAATAATTAGGGGCTTTCCTTGTGAGCAGTTCCACAAGAATTCAGAAACAAATAATTTCCTTGCGTACTACCATGGTGCCCAGAGTTGTAATGTTAAAACTATTACAGGGAAAACAGGTACACAAAAATGCTGGAGAAACTCAGCGGGTGCAGCAGCATCTATGGAGCGAAGGAAATAGGCAACGTTTCGGGCCGAAACCCTTCCGGGTTTCGGCCCGAAACGTTACCTAAGGGTTTTAATAAATTTTTGTGTACCTTCGATCTTCCAGCATCTGCAGTTCCTTCTTGAACACAGGGAAAACAGATTGTTTTTGGCAGCTAGATGCCAGGCTCCAATGACGTTATCTAATTTGGCCCTTGCGATCGTCGAAAACTTTGATGCGCAATTCTGTTTTAATTAATATCCGTCACCCGCCAAGAGAAGCACTCTTAGATTGCTGCAAATGTTAAGCTACCAAACGAGGACCAGCGAACAACACATTTCCGCAGAAGATAGACACAAAGTGCTGGATTAAAACTCAGCGGGACGGGCAGCATCCCTGTAGAGAAGGAATGGGTGACGTTTCGAGTCGAGACCCTTCTTCAGACCTGCCGGTCGGGGGGGGAGAGGGAAACGAGAGATAAGCTAGGGTAAGGTGTGAAAAACGAGAGATCAAAGGGGATCCAGGAAAATGTAGAGTAGATCGTTGTATAAGATAGGTGAAGCCGACACCGAGGCACACAATGTAAAATTTAATCAGGAGGACAGTCGGACTGGTCGGAGAGCCAGGATGGGGAGAGAGGGCATGCAAAGACTGACTTTGGTGCCTTCCCACACAGTGGGAAACTTTGATTCTGCTGTGTGGGGATGTTTTATGTTAAACATAGAAACATAGAAATTAGGTGCAGGAGTAGGCCATTCGGCCCTTCGAGCCTGCACCGCCATTCAATATGATCATGGCTGATCATCCAACTCAGTATCCCACTAAATTCTATAGTGTGTATTCTTTATACCCTTTCTGGCTTAATCCCTCCCTTCACCACCTCCAGTTTGAATTCCAGTTGGAATATTTTGGAGGACCCAAGAACCAAGAACCGAGAACCAAGGCTTTCTTAAAGTTAGAGCAGCCAATATTCATCCCGTTGGATTGTAAGCTGTCCAAGCAAAATATGAGGTGCAACACACAGATTCTCAAAATGGTGAAGAGAATGCTCATTCCTACTCTAAAAATATTACCATTAATTCAGCACGCTAATAGCCTTGCTGTATAGCCTTGCTACAATGGATAAAAAATGAATCCTCGGGGAGGCGATTGACTAATGGCAGCTGTGTTGCACTGACTGATTTTTAGTCATGGTGCGCACTTAAGAAAGCTCATGCATATTTAATTAAACGCACGTATGTAACACAACTGATAGATTATCTTAAATCAAAACCCAATCCCTAACCCCAAATCTACACCCCTCCCTCCCCCACTAGCTGCACTGACTTGGAAATTCTTATCTTTTCCACCTCTAACCGCAGCTTTCAATGTTTTGCAAACAAACAATCAATTCTCACGACCTTTAGCTGTGGGCGGCACGGTGGTGCAGCGGTAGAGTTGCTGCCTTACAGCACCAGAGACCCGGGTTCGATCCTGACTACGGGTGCTGTCTGTACGGAGTTTGTACGTTCTCCCCGTGACCTGCGTGGGTTTTCTCCAGGATCTCCTGTTTCCTCCCACACTCCAAAGACGTACAGGTTTTGTAGGTGAATTGGCTTTGGTAAAATTGTAAATTGTCCCTAGTCTGTGTAGGATAGTGTTCGTGATCGCCGGTCGGCATGGATTCGGTGGGCCGAAGGGCCTGTTTCCGCACTGTATCTCTAAACTAAACTAATCTAAACTTTGAGGAACTCTCAGTTGGCACCCACAGAGATTATTTTCAAGAAGATAAATTTAAGGTGAAGGGGGAAAGATTTAATAGGAATCTGAGGGATAACTTTTTCACACAAAGAGTGGTGGGTGCATGGAATGAGCTGCCAGAGGAGGTAGTTGAGGCTTGGACTATCGCAAAGTTTAATAATCAATTAGACAGATACATGGAAAGGACATGTTTTGATGGATATGGGACATATTGGCTGGTGGGCGCAAGATGGGCTTCCACACTGTATCATTCTATGACTCTAAGAAGGCGCAAGAGAAAGTAGAACATGGAATATTGAGTAAGATCAACATACTGAAGGAACACTTAAGTGTTTATGACACTTTATAAATATTCGTGTTTTGTTTTGGTTTTTTGTATGCCGTTTCACATTTGCTTTTTATTCTTTTATTCTGTTCGAAATAAAGAATTAAATAAAAAATAAATAAATAATTATTAAAAAACTCAGATGGTCAGGCAACGTCTGAGGAGGGAAATGGACAGACGGTGTTTCGGGTCTGGAGCCTTGTTCAGACTGACGGAGTAGATGGGAGTTAGCTGGTGGAACGAGGAGAGGGGAAGGACTTGGGGCCAGAGCTGGCAAGGGAGTTTGACACAAAATGCTGGAGTAACTCAGCGGGACTGGCAGCATCTGTGGAGAGGAAGAATGGGCGACGCTGAAGTTAGAGAGGATGGTGAAAAGGATTGCAGAGGGTGGTGAAAATTGCCCAACGCATCACCGGTTCCTCGCTCCCCTCCATTGAGTCTGTCCAAAGCAAGCGCTGTCTGCGGAGGGCGCTCAGCATCGCCAAGGACTGCTCTCACCCCAACCATGGACTGTTTACCCTCCTACCATCCGGGAGGCGCTACAGGTCTCTTCGTTGCCGAACCAGCAGGTCGAGGAACAGCTTCTTTCCGGCGGCTGTCACTCTACTCAACAACGTACCTCGGTGACTGCCAATCACCCCCCCCCCCCCCCCCCCCCCCGGACACTTATTATTTATTTATTTATTCAAATCGTTTGCTATGTCGCTCTTCCTGGGAGATGCTAAATGCATTTCGTTGTCTCTGTACTGTACACTGACAATGACAATTAAAATTGAATCTGAATCTGAATCTGAATCTGAGAAGGCAATGTTTGTACCGCTGGGGTGTAATTGGCTTTTGAAAATTGTAATACGAATCTTTGGGAGACTGAGGAGACGAGTCACGATCATACAGGCAACACCCTGGCGACATGTCGCGGGGTGAAGCCTGTACGGTCATGAGTAGTTGCCTAAAGAGTCGTACCTTGTTCTGGTCGCCGCTGCATTTTCAACACGTTGAAACTATTCGGCGACCTGCTGCGACCATGATGGTCGGGTGCCGGCAAGTCGCCGAAAAAGTTGCGCAAGTGGGACAGGCCCATCAGTCTAGGATAACAACAAGCTGAGGCCATCTCAGGGTGGGTTAAGCAGGATTTGACGGAGTTAATAATGGGCTAATCAAGCCCAACCACCGTCAGTTTGTAGCAACACACCCTGTTGAAAATCAATTCCATTCATTCCCCACCAGCTGCCCTTCAGAAGCATGCTGACTGGAGTGACCAATCAACCACTTGTCAGCCACATCCCACTTACCATGCTAGTTAGCCTTGACAAGAGAGGAAACAATCCCTGCCACTTTTGCCAGATTTTGGACGGGAGCTAGGATTGTTGCATAAATTAAAGAAAGAAATACCAGTTTTTTTAAAAATAAAAAAAGCAGAAAGTCACGGCAAGTTTAAATGTACCATTGAAAAAAAAAAGCAAATGAAATGTTAGAACACTAGAACTCAGACTATGTAAACGTCTGGTGTTGCATACTAATAGAATGCAATATAACCTTTGCATAATACTTTCATAATATCTATTGACCTATTTCACTCAGGATTTCGCTTTAGGACTGTAATTTGATTCTGAATTTGCATCCGGCTTTTGAATGCGACTGTACTCCTGCTGAAATATTTCATCAACACAGAATACAAACGTCAATTTAAATCGCTCACTTTTTTTTAAAGTTTCCATTTACTGTGGACTTTTCTATTTCTGTTCGGTGCCTGAAAACACAGGTTAAAAAAATTGCAAAGATCCAGTGTATGTTATTCTAAATTTGTAAATACAGTTTGCGAGAGGATTTCTACTTTAATCTTGGCGAGCTGCGCTCTCATTAGGGTGAATGCCAAGCATTTAGTAGTCTCACACATGAAGCGAATTCCCTCCTCAAACCTCAGCCTCAAAGCTTCTCAATTCCATCCCTTCGTCCCCCAGTTTTCAGCTACTTGGGCTAGAAATTCATTCTGTCAAAGGCACTCACTATCCCATATCATGCAGTGTGGAGCTCTGAAGTTATCCAGTGTGGGAAAAGGCCCCCTGTCCATCGAAGCACTTCAACTCCCCCTCCCATTCCGTATCCGACCTCTCTGTCCTGGGCCTCCTCCATGGCCAGAGCGAGCACCATCGGAAATTGGAGGAACAGCACCTCATATTCCGCTTGGGGAGTCTGCATCCTGGGGGCATGAACATTGAATTCTCCCAATTTTGTTAGCCCTTGCTGTCTCCTCCCCTTCCTATCTCTCCCTCAGCCCTCGGGCTCCTCCTCCTCATTTTTTTCCTTCTTCCCCCCCCCCCCCCCCCCCCCCCCCACCCTCCATCAGTCTGAAGAAGGGTTTCGGCCCGAAACGTTGCCTATTTCCTTCGCTCTATATATGCTGCCTCACCCGCTGAGTTTCTCCAGCATTTTTGTGTAACCCGAGACATCATCTATTCCTTTTATCCAGAGATGTTGGCTGACCCTCCAAGTTATTCCAGCGTTTTGTGTCTATCTTCGGTGTAAACCAGCATCTACAATTCAGTTTTAATTTAGAGAAACAGGCCCTTCGGCCCACCGAGTCCGCCCCGACCAGCGACCCCATATATTGACACTATCCTACACACGCTAGGGACAATGTTAGATTTTATACCAAGCCAATTAACCTGCAAACCTGTACGTCTTTGGAGAGTGGGAGGAAACCGAAGATCTCAGAGAAAGCCCACGTGGTCACGGGGAGAACGTGCAAACTCCGTACAGACAGCACCCGTAGTCAGGATCAAAACCAGATCTCTGGCGCTGTAAGGCAGTAGATCTACCCTAATCATCAAAAACCCATTCAAATCGATCTCACACCAGTCTATTTGGTTCTCCCATTCCATTCAATTCCACCCAGATTCTACCACTCTCCGATCCACCAGGGGTAATCAGCAGCGGCCAATTAACCCTACAAATCCGTACGTCTTTGAAAGATCCCAGGGAAGACGTTCAAACTCCACATGACCCCAACACAGTGGTGCAGCTGGCAGAGCTCCTTCTTCACAGCGCCAGAGACCAATGTTCAATCCTGACCTCGGGTGCTGCCTGTGTGGAGTTTGCATGTTGTCCCAGTGGCTGCATACATTTCCTCTGGGTGCTCCGGTTTTCTCCCACATCCCCAAAGACGTGTAGGTTTGCAGGTGTATTTGGCCCTCTGTAAATTGCCCCTCGTGCACAGGGAGTGGTGGAGAATATGGGATAACCTAGAACTAGTGTGAACGGGTGATTGGTGGTTAGGCAGACTCGATGGGCTGAAGGGCCTGTTTCCATGCTGTATTTCCAACCAAAACTAAACTAATCTTTTCTCTTGGTTGAACATGATGAAAATTTAGCGGTGACCAGAAAGACGCTACAAATTTTTGCGCGACTGAGGAGGCGACTCCCGGCAAACATGTGGCGACAAACTAGTCGCCTGTAGCTGCCTAAAAAAAAATCGCCTAAGTGGAACAGGCCCATAACACTCCAGTGCGATTGGTTTCCTGATTGTTAATTCTTAAACTTTTACAGGCGGTCTTTCAAGACTAAGTGTACGGAGGATGGGAGCTGGCAGCCAGGAGTGTGTGCCCCTGTCACGTGCAAGGCGCTCCCCGCAAAGTTTCACGGCACTTACCATTGTACCAACGGCTTCCAGTTCAACAGCGACTGCTGGATGAACTGCAGCGATGCCAACAACCAGACCGTAAGTAATGAGGATTGCAACAAAAAAAAAACGCTCTATGTGTGGAAAGTTGAGAAAATTGGTTTTTAAGTGGGAAAACTGTAAAGGAGAAATATTACCGCCTGTTGGCGAACGGAACACTTCCTCGCTAATCTTACCTAACAAAACTTTAACAAGGTTCCCCCCCCCCCCCCCCCCCCCCCCCCCCCCCCCCCCGTTTTACGAGGGTTTCTCTCAGCCGACTGACTTTGTCTGAGACTTTCTAATGTGCGATGCTAACTGTTTTTAGAGCAGTTGGTGCTTGTTAATGGAGATGTGGTGAATGAGGGGGGGCGTTTGCTCTTCTGGGATGTCCGTCCGAATCCCAACGTTTTTACCAATGGCAGTGAATGAAGATGACCGGGTTAAATGTATCAGTTTATTTCCAGTGGTGGGAGGTAATATCTCCAACAACACTCTGTGAAGTATATTTTTACGACACAGCCGTCCTTAGCACCAAGAGCTTCACCTGGGAGCATGTACTAGGAACCTGGGGACCCTATTTCTCCAGGTACCTTTACACAGCCCTGCACTAAAACATAATGAATCCTTCATGTTTTTAAAAACAGGCGAGATTCTACAGAATGTTTAAATGTTGCATCTGTGTTGTGGAATGTCACACTTAGTTAAAAATGCAGAGCAGATCTTTTAAAATATTCAAAGCCAGCCACTTTAGTTTTTTTTTTGTATTTCACAGCACAGGTCCACCACTGATTTTACGGCACCTTTTGTCACAGCATCTGAAGGGGGGTTGGAGTGGGGGTTGTGGAAGGGGGTCGAGATACTGGCCTACAAAGACGGCTACAGGAATGGATCGGCCCAGATTTCCAGAGCCCCAGCCGCAGGGGGCAAGTTTGATCCGTCGATGGGGCGCCGAAGTCCCGCTGAGGTTGAGATCGGCCGCCTCACCTGGCCTAGGCACCACGTTCTCATGGGGACTTCCAGGGAAGATTCCAACCATGCTCTTGTGATTGTGACTAGCGCTAGTGTGCGGGGATCGCTAGTCGGCGTGGTCTTGTTGAGCTGAAGGGCCTGATTCCTCGCTGTATCTCTAAAGTAAACAAAACAACTTAATACTGCTTCAATGCTGCACATAGGAGCTCGGATAGCTACCCACATTTTCATGCAGGATTTAGCACCAATTAAGGACATCCCTGTGTCATTTACTCCAGGAACCTGTCAATGTGATTCGATGCCAGATGAATGGGACGTGGAACGGCTCACTACAGGTGTGCAGCTCAATGAAGGGAGACTGCCCTCATCCTCACCATCTCAACACACACATACGACTGAGCTGCAAAGATGGTTATGGCATAGGTAATGCATTGAAGAGATTCTCAACTGCAATGAGTGGGAAAGAACTGCAGTTGCTGCTGTACACAGAAGATAGACACAAAATGCTGGATGGAGTGACTCAGTGGGACAGGCAGCATCTTTGGAGGGAAGGAATGGGTGACGTTTCGGGTTGAGACTGAAGAAGGGTCTTGTCCCGAGACGTCACCCATTCCTTCTCTCCGGAGATGCTATCTGTCCCGCTGAGTTACTCCAGCGTTTTGTGTCAATCTTCAAATGTAATTTTTCTGCACCAAATACTCTACTGTATCGCTGTTCCAGGTGTGGACTGTTATATATAGGTGAGACTACGTGGAGACTGGGCGATCGTTTCACTCAACACCTTCGCTCAGTCCGCCTTGGCCCACGTGGTCTCCCGGTTGCCAAACACTTTAACTCCCCCTCCCATTTCCAGACTGACCTTTCAGTCCTGGGCCTCCTCCATTGTCAGAGTGAGGCCCAACACAAATTGGAAGAACAGCATAACCATATAACCATATAACAATTACAGCACGGAAACAGGCCATCTCGGCCCTTCTAGTCCGTGCTGAACACTTATTCTCCCCTAGTCCCATCTACCTGCACTCAGACCATAACCCTCCATTCCTTTCCCGTCCATATAACCTATCCAATTTATTTTTAAATGATAAAATCAAACCTGCCCCCATCACTTCCACTGGAAGCTCATTCCACACAGCCACCACTCTCTGAGTAAAGAAGTTCCCCCTCATGTTACACCTAAACTTCTGTCCCTTAATTCTCAAATCATGTCCTCTTGTTTGATTCCTCCCTACTCTCAATGGGAAAAGCTTATCCACGTCAACTCTGTCTATCCCTCTCATCATTTTAAAGACCTCTATCAAGTCCCCCCTTAACCTTCTGTAACTTTGGCGGCACCCTTATGTAGTGACTGTTTGCATACCTTGGCAAGCAAGCAAAGAATTTCAATGTGACTTGTCACATGTACCAATAAAGTATTCATTCATTAATTCATTCATTCAATGTTTAAGAATCAATTAGACAGGTACACAGATAGGACAGGTTTAGAAGGATATGGGCCAAACGCAGGTAGGAGGGACTAGTGTAGATTGGTCATGTCGGTCGGTGTAGGCAAGTAGGCCATGTTTTCACGCTGCATGACTCTCTGAGTCTTTTCAGCGGTGGGGCAAGGTTTTCAATCGAGGTCAGATTTAATAGGAATATTATTGAAGTGGACTATATACTGATTGAGCCTGCTGATTGCCAATGTATTCAGTCTCACACAATGAAACAAACACTACCATGCATCACGGTATACTTTGACTGGAATAACACCATATCAAAATTAAATGCAGAAAATTCCCTTCTTCAGTCTCTGTGTTTGGGAATTTTCCTCGTGTTCACTCAAAAACGATTTTGCAGTAACTTTGAACGTGATTTTGATACATTTCGTTTAGTTTAGTTTAGTTTAGAGATACAGCGCAGAAACAGGCCCGTAGGCCCACCGAGTCCGCGCCGACCAGCGATCCCCGCACATTAACACTCTCCTACACACACACACACATGGGACAATTTACACTTCTACCTAGCCAATTTACCTACAAACCTGCACGTCTTTGGAGTGTGGGAGGAAACTGAAGATCTCGGAGAAAACCCATGCAGCTCACGGGGGGAACGTGCAAACTCCGTACAGACAGCACCCGTAGTCGGGATCGAACCCTGGTCTCCAGCGCTTCAAGTGCTGTGAGGCGGCAACTCCACCGTTAGTCAGTGCGGACGGACTGGGTGGGCCGAACGGCCTGTTTCCATGCCGTATCTCTAAACTAAACTGGAGCAAAAATAATAACTGGAATGTTCTTTTACTTTGTCTTCAGGTGCAGAATGTACCCCTTTGTGTTTGTTACATCAACATGACCCCGTGTTCCTACCAAGTAACATGACTGCAGACAGCGTGAGATTCTGGATGAGCCCTCAGAAGGCAAAGGTTGGTATCAAATAATTTATACGTGACTTTATTTGAAAAAAGTTTGCACAGCATACTTCAGTTCAGATTAGCTTATAGTCTTGTGTACCGAGGTACAGTGAAAAGCTTTTGTTGCATGCTATTCAGTCAGTGGAAAGACAATACATGATTACAATCGTGCCATTTACAGTGTATAGATACATGATAAGGGAGTAACGTTTAGTGCAAGGTAAAGCCAGCAACGTCCAATCCAGGATAGTTCGGGGGTCACCAAAGAGGTAGATAGTAGCTCAGGACTGCTCTCTAGTTGTGGTAGGATGATTCAGTTGCCTGATAACAACTGGGAAGAAACTGTCCCTGAATCTGGAGGTGAGCGATTTCACACTTCCAGACCTTTTGCCTGATATATTTATCATTTCAGTCCAATGTTTGGCTTATACTTAGACTAGCGCAAATGATGTGATTTGTTTGCAGGAGCGACCTCAAAGGCTTTTTCAAAGTCCAAATAAAACAGCTCACAACAATATTGACAGTAATGCTGTTTGTAATATTTGCCGACTTGACCAATGACGACAAGCAGGGAAAAAGTGTCTTCTGAAGAGACATCAGAATGACAGTGGCATCTTTTAAAACAGGAATAACTGGTGCGCTGACAATATAAATCGGAAGGCAGTTTTCTCCCAAGAGGTCGATTACAATGGCAGACTTGATCAATTTCAAGGGGTCTCAAGTGGTACAGTGAGAAATATCATGTGCTGTTCTACAGCTTGGATAAGAGGAAATGCACTGGCAACATGCACGCAGAAATTTGATTCTACTGTTCATTCTGGATCCAGACCCGACTGTGTAACTAGAAGACATTGTGGTCCACTTTAGCAGTATTGATATCACATCAGCATTATTGATTCCATGTAACACAAAGGTCTAGGTCACACTGGACCCTACAAACAGTCTGACTCACTGCCCAATATGTCAGCCATTAGTTTGGTTTAGTTAAGAGGTACAGTGCGAAAACATGTCCTTCAGCCCACCGAGTCCGTGCCGACCAGCGATCCCCGCACATTAATGCTTTCCTACACACTAGGGATGATTTACATTTACGCCAAGCCAATTAGTTTCGAGATACAGCGCGGAAACAGGCCCTTTGGCTCATCGAGTCCCCACCGACCAACGATCCCCGCACATTAACACTATCCTACACACACACACAGACATGGGGCAATTTACACTTATACCATGTTTATACCAACACAATTGACCTACAAACATGTACATCTTTGGAGTGTGGGAGGAAACCGAAGTTCTCCAAGAAAATCCATGCGGTCATAGGGTGAACCTACAAACTCCATAAAGACAGCACCTGTAGTCAGGATCGAACCTGGATCTCAGGCTCTGTAAGCGCTGTAAGGCAGTAACTCTACCGCTGCGCCACCGTGCCACCCACTATCCCCTTGAAGTTAACAAGGTAAAGTTAGAAGCTGATTCATTCACCATTGGGATCCCTATTACGAAAATGCCAGGGTCCAGTTGACAAACTAGGTATCTGCTGACAATGAAGATTGCATTTAATTGCACACGCATGCAACGCTAAAACCCAAGTATATTCCAGTAGCAAGCTAGTAAGTTTTTAAACTTTGTGTTTTCTTGCAGTAAGCCGCCTGCTATCTCTCACAAAGCAACATTTTCATTCGTAGGAGTAGGTGCCGTGACAGCAAGCTGTCTCTAACACTGCATGATCTTAATTTACAAATTGTTACACTGCACCTAATTACTTGGTCCAGAGATTAGGAGACACAAGGGGATTCGAGAAACTCTCCTTCATTAGGTATTTGTCAATAAATATTGTATCAACTCATACATAATTGGGTTAGAACACAATTATTTCTTCAACCCACACCCCCACCTTACCCATTCCCTATTTTGCTGACTCAATTCTGAGCAAATCATCAAAAGCCCCAAACCACATTCATTTTGCGCAAGTGAGTTCACCAGTTCAATATCCACACATTGGAAGTGTTCTGGAGGGTGCAGGAAGGAACTGCAGATGCTGCTTTACACCGAAGATAGACACAAAATGCTGGAGTAACTCAGGGTTACCTCTGTGTCTCCCTCTCCCCTGACTCTCAGTCACGACCCATTCCTTCTATCCAGAGATGCTGCCTGTCTCGTAGACAGACACAAAACGCCAGATCCTGACTATGGGGGCTTGTCTATACATTCTCCCCGTGTCCTGCGTGGGTTTTCTCCGAGATCTTCGGTTTCCTCCCACACTCCAAAGATGTACAGGTTTGTAGGTTAATGGGCTTGGTTATAAATGTAAAATTGTCCCTTGTGCGTGTTGGGTGATGTTAATGTGCGGGGATCGCTGGTCGGCGCGGACTCAATGGGCCGAAGGGCCTGTTTCCGCGCTGTATTTCTAAACTAAACTAAACAAAACTAACAGGAATAGGTGACGTTTCAGGTCAAGGCCCTTCTTAGTCAGGGGAATGGGAATCGAGATATAGTAAGTATGTAAGTAAGTAGGTTTATTGGCCAAGTATTCACATACAAAGAATTTGCCTTGGTGCTCCGCCCACAAGTAACAACATGACATACAGCGACAGTTAAGAATGACTCAGAAAACACTAGACATTAATAATAATAAAACATTAATGAGGGGAGTGTATGGTGATAAATAGAGATAGAGAACAAACAAATGGATAGGTGGAGCCCACAAGGGTCCATTGTTGGCTGTCATGGGCTCAGTGTCCTACACAACTACAAGAACAAAGACCACCACTGGCATGTGTGTCAACAAATATTATACATGTTTCTGGCTTTCTGTATTCTCCTGCTGCCTCGCATGCAGTTAATGTTTCTTTTAAAGTGTGTACTGTGTAAATGTTAGCGGGTTTATAGAACACAAGCAACCAACATTTGTTTCATTGGCCTGGCCTGTAATTCTGCAATACAGATGTTACTGAAAACCCTGCCTCCACCGTTTGTGTGGCACGGTGGTAGATTTGCTGACTTCTAGTGCCAGCGACCCAGGTTCAATCCTGACTAAGGGGGCTTGTCTGTATGTTCTCCCCGTGACTTGCGTGGGTTTTCTCCAAGATCTTCGGTTTCCTCCCACACACCAAACACCTACAGGTTTGTAGGTTAATGGGCTTGGCTAGGAATGTAAAATTGTCCCTAGTGTGTGTTGGGTTGTGTTAATGTGCGGGGATCGCTGGTCGGTGCGGGCTCGTTTGGATAAAGGGCCTGTTTCCGCGCTGTATCTCTAAACTAAACTAAACTGAACTGAACTGAACTGAACTGAATTAAATTGAACTTTACTGCAATCCTGGAGGAAAAAACTGCAGACACAGGTTTAAATCGAAGATAGACCCAAAATGCTGGAGTAACTCAGTAACTCAGCGGGACAGGCAGCATCTCTGGAGGGAAGGAATGGGTGACGTTTCGGGTCGAGACCCTGCTCCAGACTGCCCTTTGCTGTTGCATACTCTGCAAGCTGAGAGATTGTAAACTTGATCGACTGAGAACTCTCTTTCTGGACCAGGGCTCCCCCTAAGGACTGTTTTGGCTCCCATATCCTTTATTGACCTTAAGTGACTCAGCTGTTTACACCAATGGTCGAAAACCTGCATTTTCTCGGATTTTTAAAATAAAATGACACTGTGTCCTTTTAATGAAAATAGAGAATCATTGAAAAAAAAAAGTTGAAGTTTACTCCACTTTGAATTTTTTTTAAAAAACCACCCCAGCAGTCATTGATAATTGGCCACTCTGGACAATTTCCAATTTTGATACTCAGAATGCTTTTAAATATTTAGTTAGGTAGGACGCAGCGGGGTTCAAATGCGAACACGGAATTCTCTGAAGGCAGGACTGAAGTAATTCAATCGTTGTGCAGTAATTCAATCACTTAGAGCTGTGTCGAAGGGACGACTTCTGCATCGTAGCTTCCTGTTAGGGAAACAAAAGCAGTCGCTGCCAGCAACACAGCCCGATAGACCTTTTGGAAATCATTTTCTTTCCCCCAAAAATGGACGTTTGAGGAAAGAAAATTTCACATTGCATATTGAGAGCAAGAGACTGCAGTGAGGAGCAGTTTCAAGGTAGACAAAAATGCTGGAGATACTCAGCGGGTGAGGCAGCATCGTAGATGCTGCCTCACCCGCTGAGTATCTCCAGCATTTTTGTCTACCTTCAATTTTTCCAGCATCTGCAGTTACTTCTTAAGCAGGTCAGTTTAGTTTAGAAACATAGAAACATAGAAATTAGGTGCAGGAGTTGGCCATTCGGCCCTTCGAGCCTGCACCGCCATTCAATATGATCATGGCTGATCATCCAACTCAGTATCCCGTACCTGCCTTCTCTCCATACCCCCTGATCCCCTTAACCACAAGGGCCACATCTAACTCCCTCTTAAATATAGCCAATGAACTGGCCTCAACTACCCTCTGTGGCAGAGAGTTCCAGAGATTCACCACTCTCTGTGTGAAAAAAGTTCTTCTCATCTCGGTTTTAAAGGATTTCCCCCTTATCCTTAAGCTGTGACCCCTTGTCCTGGACTTCCCCAACATCGGGAACAATCTTCCTGCATCTAGCCTGTCCAACCCCTTAAGAATTTTGTAAGTTTCTATAAGATCCCCTCTCAATCTCCTAAATTCTAGAGAGTATAAACCAAGTCTATCCAGTCTTTCTTCATAAGACAGACCTGACATCCCAGGAATTAGTCTGGTGAACCTTCTCTGCACTCCCTCTATGGCAATAATGTCCTTCCTCAGTTTAGTGATACATTGTGGAAATAGGCCCTTCAGCCCACCAAGTCTGCACCAACCAACGATCCCAGCGTACTAGCACTATAATGCACACACTAGGGACAATTTTACATTGATAACAACAGACAATAGACAATAGGTGCAGGAGTAGGCCATTTGGCCCTTCGAGCCAACACTGGCATTCAATGTGATCATGGCTGATCATCCCCAATCAGTACCCCGTTCCTGCCTTCTCCCCATGTCCCCTGACTCCGCTATTTTTAAGAGCCCTATCTAGCTCTCTCTTGAAAGCATCCGGAGAACCCGCCTCCACCGCCCTCTGAGGCAGAGAATTCCACAGACTCACCACTCTCTGTGAGAAATAGTGTTTCCTCGTCTCCGTTCTAAATGACTTACTCGTTATTCTTAATCTGTGGCCCCTGGTTCGGGACTCCCCCAACATCGGGAACATGTTTCCTGCCTCTAGCGTGTCCAAGCCCTTAACAATCTTATATGTTTCAATGAGATGCCCTCTCATCCTTCTAAACTCCAGAGTGTACAAGCCCAGCTGCTCCATTCTCTCAGCACATGACAGTCCCGCCATCCCGGGAATTAACCTTGTAAACCTACGCTGCACTCCCTCAATAGCACGAATGTCCTTCCTCAAATTAGGGGACCAAAACTGCACACAATACTCCCGGTGTGGTCTCACTAGGGCCCTGTACAACTGCAGAAGGAATAAACCAAGCCAATTAACCTACAATCCTGGATGTCTTTGGAGTGTGGGAGGAAACCGTACATCCCGGAGAAAACCCACGCGGTCACGGGGAGAACGTACAAACTCCGTACAGACTGTAAGGCAGTAACTCTACGCTGCGCCACCGTGCCACGCAGTAGATGTAGCCCAGTCCGTGACATAGACCAGAGTTTCCACCATTCGTTCCATCTACACTATGATGCCTCGGAAAAGCAGCCAACATAATTAACGACTTATCCCACCCCGGTCGTTCCTTCTCCATACTTTTGTCAAGTACAGAAGTTTGAAAGTGTGCAACACCAGACTCAGGAACAACTTCCTCCCCTCTGCAGTCTGAAGAAGCATCTCCACCCGAAACATCACCTATTCCTTTTCTCCAGATGCTGCCTGACACCGCTGAGTTACTCCAGCATTTTGTGTCCATCTTCTGTGTAAACCAGCATCTGCTGTTCCTTCCTACACATTTAGAAGCCCCTTCATTAAGGCAATTATGCAAAGAAGGTTGCCGTCTACATTTTGTTGTCTTGTGAAGAATTAATCACTCTCTTTCCTCGCAATACAGCCCAATCGAAAACAAATCACAGCGTGTTATTTATTACAAAGCAAGCATGAGTAAATGTCATACAGAGTGATACAGCGTGGAAACAGGCCCCACGGCCCAACTTGCCCACACCAGGCAACGTGTCCCATCTACTCTAGTCCCACCTGTCTGCGTTTGGTCCATATCCCTCCAAACCTGTCCCATCCATGTACCTGTCTAACTATTTCTTAAACGGTGGGACTGTCCCAGCCTCAACTACCACCTCTGGCAGCTCGTTCCATACACCCACCACTCTTTGAGTGAAAAAATATACCCCTCAGATTCCTATTAAATCTTTTCCCCTTCACCTTGAACCTATGTCCTCTGGGACACCTTCAGTGTTAAGCAAAAGTTTGCTTCAGGATCTGAAACCCGTGACTACTGGGTTATTTGCATTCCTTAGTGTTCAAAATTCCCAACATAAGATCATCTGTAAGTGATGATTGATCAGCGATTAGTGAGTTTGCTGCCATGTATTTATTCCCCAATGACTGGTGTTTTATCATTTCATTCTCCCATCCAACATTTTGCCCATAGACGATTTAAAAAGAGACAGCACTTTTCATCAAAATGTAAAATATACTCTCACTAATGGAAACGAATGGCCTGTATTTCTAAACTAAACTAAACTGAAGATACTGTTCTTGTTGCAGGATATATTTTGAGTAAAATATTGGCAGTAATCATGTGATATTCCTTTCACAGAATATAGTTTGTACGGCAGGACATACGTGGCACCCACACCCTAAAACGATTCACTGCATTAAATCTTGTGAGGTAAGACCCTTTGAGTTGTTTTCAGGTTTTCGCTGACAGAGTCTTGCCTTACTATGTTTCTTTAAATGGTAAAATTAAGTTTGCCTTGAATGCTAAAGCTTATACATGTGGACATGCCCATGTATTGCACCATTATTGTTACCGTTATATAACCTGCAGGGCATAATTCATCCACAACTTTCGGAGACCTAATGGCGGAGGGTTTGATTGTGGAGGTCCATCAGATACGCAATCAAGGGATATGGGGAAAAAGCAGGAACGGGGTACTGATTTTGGATGATCAGCCATGATCATATTGAATGGCGGTGCTGGCTTGAAGGGCCGAACGGCCTACTCCTGCACCTATTTTCTATGTTCCTATGATATGCCCATTTCACCAAACTGCTAATGAAAACTGTGCTCCACTTCATAGAGCAGTGAAGAATTCATTGCAGGTAGACAAAAGTGCTGGAGAAACTCAGCGGGTAAGGCAGCATCTATGGAGCGAAGGAAATAGGCAACGTTTCGGGACGAAACGTTGCCTATTTCCTTCGCTCCATAGATGCTGCCTCACCCGCTGAGTTTCTCCAGCATTTTTGTCTACCTTCGATTTTCCAGCATCTGCAGTTCCTTCTTAAAGAATTCATGGCATGTCATGGAACTTCTGTACCATGTACTTGGTACATGTCACTTCTGCATGTCTTGGTAAGGAGATAGCATAGCAAGCTTATTGTGACCCAATCGGGAGGATGAGGGGTGATCTTATAGAGGTGTACAACATTGTGAGAGGAATAGATCGGGTAAATGTACAGAGTCCCTTGCCCAGAGTAGGTGAATCGAGAACCGGAGGACATAGGTCCAAGGTGAAGGGGGAAAGATGTAATGGTAACATGAGGGCTAATTTTTTCACACAAAGGGTGATGGGTGGTACTATTGCAATGTTGGAAGAAACATTTTGTTAAGTCACATTTATTTATATAGCACATTTAAAAAAACAACTCTTGTTGGCCAAAGTGCTTTACATTTGTTATAAGAATAGTATAAACAAACAAATTACATACACAGGTACACAAAAATGCTGGAGAAACTCAGCGGGTGCAGCAGCATCTATGGAGCGAAGGAAATAGGTGACGTTTCGGGCCGAAACCCTTCTTCAGACTGATGGGGGGTGGGGGGGAGAAGGAAGGAAAAAGGGAGGAGGAGGAGCCCGAGGGCGGGGGGATGGGAGGAGACAGCTCGAGGGTTAAGGAAGGGGAGGAGACAGCAAGGGCTAGCAAAACTGGGTGAATTCAACGTTCATGTCAACGGACGCAAGCAACCCAGGCGGAATATGAGGTGCTGTTCCTCCAATTTCCGGTGTTGCTCACTTTGGCAATGGAGGAGTCCCAGGACGGAGAGGTCGGATTGGGAATGGGAGGGGGAGTTGAAGTGCTGAGCCACCGGGAGTTCAGGTAGGTTATTGCGGAATGAACGGAGGTGTTCGGCGAAACGATCGCCCAACCTCCGTTTAGTATTCCTCCGCTTAGGAAGGAACTACATACATATATACATATAGCCCTCGCTCAGTGGACGTCAGGAAAGGCTTGGGAGTATAGATAAGTTTTTAGTCTTGACTTAAAGGAGTCGATGGAGGGGGCAGTTCTGATGGGAAGGGGGATGCTGTTCCACAGTCTAGGAGCTGCAACCGCAAAGGCACGGTCGCCCCTAAGCTTATGCCTAGACCGCGGGATATTCAGCGACCCCAAGTCGGCCGATCTGAGGGACCTGGAGGTGGAGTGGTGGGTGAGAAGACTTTTAATGTAGGAGAGGGCAAGCCCATTGAGGGCTTTGTAGACATAGAGGAGGGTCTTGAAATGTATACGGAACCGCACAGGGAGCCAGTGGAGAGAGGCCAGGATCGGGGTGATGTGGTCCCTTTTTCGGGTGCCCGTCAGGAGTCTCGCTGCGGCAGGTATGTGGATTGACCAGGTTTTAGAGGGATTTACTGCAGGACAAACGCAGGCAGGTGGGACTAGTGTTGATGGGAGATATTGGCCAAGTTGGGCTGAAGGGCCTGTTTCCACACTGTATCACTCTACGACTCTATGAACTCTAATCCTAAGAGAGAGAAAAAAGAGGCATGGGAGATTTGGAATGTGGTGGAATACTTTACATTCTATGTCTGAGATTTTTCAATTTTGGTGTGGTTGCAATCCTTTTAAAAAATAATCAAAACCTGCCGAACATAAAATTCAAGTGAGAGCATATGGTTAGCAGGGAGTCTAACGTAATAAATCATGCTCTGGGCTGTGGTCGGAATACAGTATTTCTATCTCTTTGTCATCAGATACACTTTGCCTGCTCCCATGCTGGGCTTGTTGTAAAGAAAGGCTGATTTACTTTGCTCAAAGATCGAACACCCTTTTAGTCTGAAGAAGGGTCTCGACCCAAAACATCACCTATTCCTTTCCTCCAGAGACCTTGCCTGACCCGCTGAGTTACTCCAGCTTTTTGTGTCTTCCCTTTTTGCAGATGAGCATGTCAGCTGATAAGACTTCCAGACTACCAAATACGATATCACAATCGCTTTTCTGAATGTGTCTGTTTGCAAAAATGTGTGATGTTATGTAGAGCAGTTTGCCTGATTGTCATGTTGCCAAGCAGTTTGAACATCTAACGCTGCCGTGTTATGTGCAGGAAGGAACTGCAGATGCAGGTTTACACCGAAGACAGACACAAAATGCTGGAGTAACTTATCGGGTAGGGCAGCCTCTCTTGGAGAGAAGGAATCGGGTGAAGTTTTCGGTTTTGGGAGTCTGAAGAAGGATCTGGACCCGAAACATCACCTATTCCTTTTCTCCAGAGATGCTGCCTGTCCCACTGAGTTACTCCAGCATTTTGTGTCTGTCCTCACTGCCGTATTTTGGCATTGTCGGCTCTTGTCACAGGCCAGCAAATAGCCAACTCTTTATTGGTGGACTCTCCCAATATCAAAGATGACGGGTAGCAGATGCTTGGAAATATATCTCCATCAATCCCCTCCAATTCACGCACCACCTCCTGAACTTGGGGTGAATGCATGGCACCACCACAGTCTGAAAATGCTTGAATTTCTTTCTTGAAATCTTACTCCATGAGTAAAACAAAGTCTTTAGGACGTATTGTCTTTCCGCTGACTGCTTAGCACACGACAATAAACTAGACACAACATTAGACTTTAGAGATATAGCATGGAAACAGGCCTTTTGGCCCACCGCATCCAGTACTTGCCAATGTGGCTATTTTAGTTTAGTTTAGTTTAGTTTAGTGCAGAGATAGAAACATAGAAAACAGGTGCAGGAGTAGGCCATTCGGCCCTTTGAGACTGCACCGCCATTCAATATGATCATGGCTGATCATCCAACTCGTTTACAGCGCGGAAACAGGCCCTTCGGCCCTTCGAGTCTGCACTGACCAGCGATCCCCGCACATCAACACTATCCTACAAACTAATGACAATTTACAATTTTACTGAAACCTGGGTCTCTGGCGCTGTAAGGCAACAAATCTACCGCTGCGCTGCTGCGCCTTCCACTAAAACTAAACTATCCAAAATAAAGTAGTTTGGTTCAGTGAGGGTCAATGTCACAATTTCTGATGTGAATTCTTGTTACCTGCATGGTAACCTCCCTACGTGGTAACAATTCACAGATTTATGACTCCACTTATGGAGGCCTCATATAAAGCACTCCGCCTGTGCTAGAACAGTTTTTTGTACAAGTGCCAAAGAAAGCCCTATGGAAGGGATTTAGGATAATGTGATGATTTACAATGCAGGGCCATAAATTAAATTCAGCTTTCCTGCCTGCAATACGGATTAGTACATTTATTTTGTGATCTTTGTCATACTCTGCTTTTCTTAATTGCTCTGAGACTCGCTATACCCAGTGCAGTGTGCATAAATTTAATCCAGTCTCTTCGGTTTCTTTGTCATCACCATAGCGAAGAGGCAGGTTACTGATTGTACATGCGATGTTGACTATGCACATGTATATTTTCTACGCTCTCCCTGCTCTCCTCCCCACTCTTACAAAACATACAAAATTCCTAAGGGGTTGGACAGGCTAGATGCAGGAAGATTGTTCCCGATGTTGGGGAAGACCAGAACAAGGGGTCACAGTTTAAGGATAAGGGGGAAATCTTTTAGGACCAAGATGAAAAAAAACATTTTTCACCCAGAGAGTGGTGAATCCCTGGAATTCTCTGCCACAGAAGGTAGTTGAGGCCAGTTCATTGGCTATATTTAAGAGGGAGTTAGATGTGGCCCTTGTGGCTAAATAATCAGGGGGTATGGAGAGAAGGCAGGTACAGGATACTGAGTTGGAAGGTCAGCCATGATCATATTGAATGGCGGTGAAGGCTCGAAGGATCGAATGGCCTACTCCTGCACCTATTTTCTATGTTTCTATGTTTCTCCAAAAACTGATGCAATAGGTCTTGGGTGTGCTCTGGAGTGGCCATTGGACAATGCAGGTCTGGGTAGTGAGTGCTCAGAAGATTAGTCTTAGCTTAGTTTGATTTAGTTTAGAGATACAGCGCGGAAACAGGCCCTTTGGTCCACCGATGCATCGCCAGCCATCGATACCCACACACTTATACTATCCTACACACGCACACACACGCACACACACTAGGGACAACTTACAATTTTACCAAGCCAATTAGCCAAAACCATTATTTTGTCAAACCATCATGCTTAAATTTGATAAAAATCTTGGCTCGTGCATGCATATTTTTCCAGGGACTTCTGGATATCAATCAAGATCTTGGATGGATGGATTGGAAAGGTGTTTCCAAGCTTGAAAAATCACCTACGCCATCCCAAGGATAGGCACTAAATGCTGGTGTAATACAATGGGTCAGTCAGCATCACTAAAGAACATGGTTAGGTGGTGTTTCGGGTCTGGGTTTGAAATGTCACCTAAACATTTACTCCATCAATGCTGTTTGAGCCTTTGAGTTACTCCAGCATTTTGTGTCTTTTCTTGGTAAACTAGCATCTGCAGTTCCTTGTCTCCACACCATCCCAACCTCTACAAAGACTACATTTGTTGACACGGTGGTAGGGTTCTTAGATAGACACAAAATGCTGGAGTAACTCAGCACGTCAGACAGCATCCCTGGAGAGAAGGATCCTTCTTCAATCTGAGTTCTTAGTTTAGTTTGGTTTTAGTTGACTTTAATTTAGTTTATAGTAACGAGAAAAGCTTTTGTTGCGTGCTAACCAGTCAACGGAAAGACCATACATTATTCTAATCAAGCTATCCACAGTGTACAGATACATGATAAAGGGAATACTGTTTATTGCAAGACAAAGTACAATAGTCCGATTAAAGATAGTCCGAGGGTCTCCAGTGAGTCAGATAGTAGCTTCATCAACTTGACCATTCCCTAATTGTTGATAGAACAGTTCAGTTGCCTGATAACAGCTGGGAAGAAACATTCTTGCTTTTGAGGGAGTGCAGCGTAGGTTTACAAAGTTAATTCCCAGGATGGTGGGACTGTCATATGCTGAGAGAATGGAGAGGCTGGTTTTGTATACTCTGGAGTTTAGAAGGATGAGAGGGTATCTTATTGAATCATATAAGACTATTAAGGGTTTGGACACGCTGGAGGCAGGAAATATGTTGGGGTAGTCCGGAACCAGAGGCCACAGTTTAAGAATAAGGGGTAAGCCATTTAGAATGGAGATGAGGAAACATTTTTTCACACAGGGAGTTGAGTGTATGTGGAATTCTCTGCCTCAGAGGGTGGTGGAGACCGGTTCTCTGGATAGAATGGCTTGATAAGGCTCTTAAAGATAGCAGAGTAAGGGGATATGAGGAGAAGGCAGGATCGGGGTACTGATTGGGGATGATCAGCCATGATCAACTTGAATGGAGGTGCTGGCTCGAATGGCCGAATGGCCTACTCCTGCACCTATTGTCTATTGTCTATTATCTAAACTGTCCCTGAATCTGGAGGTGTGCGTTTTCACACTTCTATACCTTTTTTCCCCGATGAGAGTGGGGAGAAGAGGGAGTGGCCAGGGTGTGACGGTCCTTGATGATGCTGCTGGCCTTGCCGAGGCAGTCAGTGGAAGGGAGGTTGGTGTGTGCGATGGTCTGGGCTGCGCCCACAATTCGCTGCAATTTCTTGCTGTCGCGGGCGGGGCTGTTCCCAAACCAAGCTGCGTCGCATCCCGATACAATGCTTTCAACGGCGCATCTGCAGAAGTTGATGAAGACATGTCGGACTTCCTAAATCCTTCTGAGGAAGTAGGTTGGCATGCGATTGTGCGCTTTGCAGGGGCACAGCGTGGCCCTCAATGTGCTGCTAAATAGAAATCAGCAGCTATTTCCAGCTTTGAATTGAATTAACAGACAAACTCTCTAGAAATGCAGGACATGTATTCAACACGGGAATGATTCAACATATCCATGGGGAGAGCTCACATAGTAATAAACCCCTTCATGAATGTAAGTAATGATGAGATATAAATAGCGTGTGAGCCAAGGCTATGTATTCTCAAGGCAATCAGAGGCTAATTTTGCTTTAAATTAAAATGACAAAATAATGAAATCCATTAACTTTCAGTATTAAATGAACGCATTTACACCCAAATGGGGAAACATGTCAGATCATATTCGACCTTCCTGATGAGATATGCAGAGGGAAAAGATCTCACTATTGACCCTGTTCGGGAGGGGAAGAGAAAAGGAACGTTCCTCCAGGATCTCCTCACAGGGAATGGAGCTAAAAGCATTTCTCCGCTCATGGTCCTGAAGGAATACGGTACTGGGGGATGAGAGGCAGGAAAGTCATTGCACACGTGGTATTTTTCTTCCTCTGCAGGGCTACCAACAGCAAGTTCACATTCTACAAAGATAATTGTAATAGCATGATTGACAGTCAGCTCATCTGGAAACATTCCAAAGACCCACTCAACTACAGACCCAAGCCCAGCCTATATACCACCCACAACATCCCTGGAATAAATCTTACACCAATTGCATACCTGGCACATTTACCTTGTTCTACAAGGGAACCAGTGCCAAGAAGAGTTAATCAGGACTTTATGGAGTTTTTTGGTCTGTGTTCAGCTGGCTTGGCACATCACAGGCAAATAAAGACATCGGCAATGAGATTTCAGATCACCCACCCAGAGATCTTTTCACAGGCGGCACGGTGGCGCAGCGGTAGAGTTGCAGCCTTGCAGCGACAGAGACCCGGGTTCAACCCTGACAACGGGTGCTGTCTATACGGAGTTTGTACATTCTCCCCGTGCCCTGCGTGGGTTTTGTCCGGGATCTCTAGTTTCCTCCCACACTCCAAAGACGTGTAGGATTGTAAAATGTAAAATTGTCCCTAGTGTGTGTAGGACAGTGTAAATGGGTGGGGATCGCTGGTCGGCACGGACTCGGTGGGCTGAAGGGCCTGTTTCTGCGGGATATCTATAAACTAAACTAAACTAAAACTAATGGCTAATGACCTGCGTGGGTTTTCTCCAGGTGCTCCGGATTCCTCCCACACTCCAAAGACGTAATTGGCTTGGTAAAATTGTAAATTGTCCCTAGTGTGTGTGGGATAGTGTTAGTGAGCGGGGGGTCGGTGGTCGGCATGGACGTGGTGGGCCGAAGGGCCTGTTTCCGCGCTGTATCTCTATATCAGTTTCGGTTTAGTACCGAGGTACAGTTAACTGCTCTCGTTGCTTGCTATCCAGTCAACAGCGCACACACACACACACACACACACACACACACACACGCACACACGCACACACGCACACACACGCACGCACGCACGCACGCACGCACACACACACACACACACACACACACACACACACACACACACACACACACACACACACACACACACACACACACACACACATATATATATAAAGTCGGAAGAAGGGTCTCGACCCGAAACATCGCCCATTCCTCTCCAGAGATGCTGCCTGTCCCGCTGAGTTACTCCAGCATTTTGTGTTTACATACATATATATACAGTATGTGTGTGGTAGACACAAAACTGGAGTAACTCAGCGGCACAGGCAGCATCTCTGGAAAAAAGGAATGGGTAACATTTCTGGTCGAGACCCTTCTCCAGACTGTGTGTGTGTGTGTGTGTGTGTGTGTGTGTGTGTGTGTGTGTGTGTGTGTGTGTGTGGGTGTGTGTGTGTGTGTGTGTGTGTGTGTGTGTGTGTGTGTGTGTGTGTGTGCATGCATGTATGTGTGTATATGTGTGTGTGTGTGTGTATGTGTGTATATGTGTGTGTGTGTGTGTGTGTGTGTGTGTGTGTGTGTGTGTGTGTGTGTGTGTGTATACAGCGATATACAGCGATCCAGCATTGAAACAGGCCCATATATATAATATTAGTATTATTATATATAATATTAGTATTATTATATAATAATCTATCTATTATTATTATTATTATTATTATTATATATAATCATACATATATATACCTGTATATTTTGGGTATATATATATTAGGTTTATATATCTGTATATGTAATGATAATAATAATATACACACACTCACGCTGCACTTCATTTTTGTTCAGCTATCAGGCAATAAAGGAAGTTGTCATCATTTTCCTGGCAATCAGCATTTCACATTTCCCATTTGTTATATTTGGCGCGCTGTGCTTTCACCTGACTTAACCTCGCATAGTCTCAGGCGGCAGGTTTGACCAGCCAGCGGCTGGAAGTCGGCAGAAGTTCAGTGGGCCGAAGGGCCTGTTTCCGCTCCGTATTTCTAAACTAAACTAAACTACATGGAAGTTTGACCTCACAGCAGGAGTGAGATGAAACTCATCCACCCACGTCTGATTCATTGACAGAACTAATAGTGCGAGCTGGATAGACTTTATTCAATCTGACTTCAAAACACTCCATCTTCATTCGACTACTTGCACTTCAAACATGACTTAACCGTACGGCTTCTGGATGTCTGCTCCCAGCTTATGTTCCCACACATACCCCACCAACATGCTAAGTGTTGGTCTGAAATGCTTCTGGATTCCATCTCCTGCAACATGAATAGTTTTCCTTGAGAACAGTTATAAATAAGGATAGGAGAGAAACATTAGTGAATGCTCTGTGGCAAACCAGCAACATCAAAGTGTTCTTTGAGCCGTTTAGTTGTCTTCCTCCATCAGAGAAGCTGCGCAACTACATTTGATTTTCCTTTGAGAAAATTATATTGCAATTCGAAAAATTAATGGTTAATTTTAATTTTTGACAACCCATATTCAGAATGTTTGTAAGGGCGGCACAGTGGTGGAGTTGCCACCTTGTAGCGCCACAAACCCGGGTTCGATCCTGATTTGTATTGGAATTAGAATTTGTACGTTCTCCCTGTGACCTGCGTGGGTTTTGGTCCGAGATCTCTGGTTTCCTCCCACACTCCAAAGACGTGTAGGTTTGCAAGATAATTTGCATGGTATGATTGTAAAATTGTCCCTAGTGTGTGTAGGACAGTGTTAATGTGTGGGGTGACCGCTGGTCAGCAGGGATATGGTTGGCTGAAGGGCCTGTTTCCAGGTATATCTCCAAACTAAACTAAACTAAATTAAAACTAATGGCTAATTTTAATTTGGACTACCCATATTCAAACTGTATGTAAGTGTGGCACAGTGGCGCAGCGGTAGAAATGCTGCCTTACTACGCCAGAGAGCCGGGTTCATAGAAACATAGAGAATAGGTGCAGGAGTAGGCCATTCGGCCCTTCGAGCCTGCACCGCAATTCAATATGATCATGGCTGATCATCCAACTCAGTATCCTGTACCTGCCTTCTCTCCATACCCCCTGATTCCTTTAGCCACAAGGGCCACATCTAACTCCCTCTTAAATATAGCCAATGAACTGTGGCCTCAACTACCTTCTGTGGCAGAGAATTCCAGAGATTCACCACTCTCTGTGTGAAAAATGTTTTCCTCATCTCGGTCCTAAAAGATTTCCCCCTTATCCTTAAACTGTGTGACCCCTTGTTCTGGACTTCCCCAACATCGGGAACAATCTTCCTGCATCTAGCCTGTCCAACCCCTGAAGAATTTTGTAAGTTTCTATAAGATCCCCCCTCAATCTTCTAAATTCTAGCGAGTACAAGCCGATCCTGCCTACGGGTGATGTCTGTACGGAGTTTGTACATTCTCCCCGTGACCGCATGGGTTTTCTCCGGGATCGCCGGTTTCCTCCCACACTCCAGATGTGCAGGTTTGTAGGTTACTTGGCTTCTGTAAACTGTCCCTAGTGTTCAATTCAATTCAACTTTAATGTCATCGCACAAATACAAGTATCAGTACAACGAAATGCAGTTTTGCGTCAGTCCGTAGTAGTTGTACATAAAGAAAAAAAAAAAAAAAAATAGAAAGAGGGAAGATACAGAATAATCAGGAAATACAGAATGATTAAACAAAGGGGATGGAGGGACCAGAGAAATCTATCGTCGGGACTCCGAGTTCATCAGTGTGATTGTGTTGTTATAGAAGCTTTTCCTCATCCTACTAGTACATGACCTGAGGCTCCTGCACTGCCTCCCTGATGGGAGGAGGGCAAACAGTCCATGGTTGGGGTGTGAGGGGTCTTTGATGATCTTCCCAGCCTGTCTCAGACACCGTTTTCGGTGGAGGACATCCATGGCAGGGAGCGGGGCACCGATGATGTGCTGCGCGGTTTTCACCACCCGTTGTAGTGCCTTCCTGTCCGCAGCAGTATGTGGGATAGAACGGGCGTAGGGGTGATTGCTGGTCGACGTGGACAAGGTGAGCAGAAGGGCCCGTTTCCACGCAGTATCTCTGAACTAAGCTAAAAAAATATTATCGTACAGTGCATAGTAAAAGCAATTTATTATGCAGTTTGCACTTTGTCACCTCATCTTCACCTCATCAGGACAATGAATGAATCAGATAGAGTATTTTAAACAAAACCAAACCTGGACTTTCTCACAAGTTGCAGGAGTAAAGACAAGACACAGGAGATGTATTCAGAGGCCCCACTCTCAGAGGGGAGTTATGTTGATAGTAGACAATCAATCTGAGATCAGGGCAACACAAAAGCATAAAGCATTTCTGATATCACTAGGGAATGCACTCCGCCATCAGTACAGTTACAAAGTTGTACTTAGCTCCAACAGATTTTCTGAGTGGTTACCGACAAACACTTTATAAAGTCACTGATATATAAACAGAAAATGTGGGAATGTTCAGCAGGTCAGGTGGCACCTTTACACTTTAGAGATACAGCGCGGAAACAGGCCGAGTTCACACCGACCAGCAAACACCCCGTACGCTAGCACTATCCTACACACATATTAAAATTTACAGAAGCCAATTAATTTACAAACCTGTATGTCTTCGGAGTGTGGGAGGAAACCGGAGCACCCGAAGAAAACCCACGCTGTTCACGGGGGAGAACGTACAAACTCTGTACAGACAGCACCCGTAGTCAGGATCGAACCCGGGTCTCTGGCGCTGTGAGGCAGCAACTCTACCGCTGCGCCACCGTGCCAACGCTTTAATGCACACGGAGCAACGTTTATTTGAAGAAGGGTCTCTGACCCGAATCATCACCCATTCATTCCTTCTCTCCAGAGATGCTGCCTGTCCCGCTGAGTTACTCCAGCTTTTTGTGTCTATCTTCGGTTAAAACCAGCACCTGCAGTTCTTTCTTACACAACGTTTGTGTCATTGTGCGACATAGCTTTGCAATCGGGACACTTTGGCAGTGTGGCGTGAAACCGGAGCACCTGGAGAACACGCACACAGTCATGGGGAGATCGTACAAACTCTGTACAGACAGCACCCAAAGTCAGGATCGAACCCGGGTCTCTGGCGCTGTGAGGCAGCAACTCTACCGCTGCCTCACCGTGCCGCACAATTTCTTCCATTGTAATGTGCAGAGTTGGAGGCACGGCAAAGCTTAGAAATGTTCTTCATTGAAGCCATCAGTTGGCTGAGTCCATCAGTGACAATGTGCACACCAATTTCATTGTTAACATTTCTTGCAACCTCAACTTGATATTTAGACTCTGCAGTTAAATGCAACAAATAAAATATATAATATGGTACTTGTTAATGAATTAACATCTAACAATTTATCAGATGTTTTATCTTTTAATTAAAAAAAAATCTAGCTTGTGAAATGTGAAGTACATACGGGCATAAGCTCTTGTACAAACAAAGATGACTACAGAGACACGAAATGCTGGAGAAACTCAGCGGGTGCGGCAGCATATATGGAGCATAGATGCTGCTGCACCCGCTGAGTTTCTCCAGCAATTTTGTCTACCTTCAAATAAAAATAGGTGATATTTCGGGTCAGAACCCTTCTTCAGACTAATGCAGATTTATTAAAAATGGAGATTGGACGGGGAATACTGTCAATACTGAAACAATTAACAGTTACCTGAACCACAGGGTTACACCCAAACGAGTGCCTTAAATTTGCACCCAGTTAATCCCTTTACAAGACAATAACCTACCTCCATCGACTGAGCCTCTGAAGATACACTCAGTGGGTCAGGCAGCTTCTCTGGCGAAAAGGAATAGGTGACCTTTGTGGTCTGAAGAAGGGTCTCAACCCGAAACGTCACCTATACCTTCTCTCCAGAGATGCTGCCTGACCCGCGGAATTACTCCAGCATTTTGTGTCTTTTCTTCCGTGCAAACCAGCATCTGCGGTTCCTTCTCACATTTTAACTGAGCCGCCACTGCACAATTATTTGCTTTCAGTTCCATGTGTTACGGGGGTGTTCAAATGTCCATCTCAGTATGGTGACCCAAGGTCAAATGCCTTGCCAAGTCACCCCACACTTTCATAGGCGGGAAACTCTGAAAGGCAGGAGCTACACCAAAAAATCCCAGAGTATCATAAAGGGCATTTCCCACCCCGGACACTCCCTGTTTGAACTGTTGCCGTCAGGCAGACGGTACAGATCTACAAGGACAAGGACGAACAGACTAAAAAACAGTTTTTACCCCACTGCTATAAAAGCACTAAATGTAGCCGCCAAGTAAAAGAGGGGCCAGACATACTAAGGGAATGTGGTACACTGTGAAATCGACAGAAGGATGGAGGGTTGGGTGTTTATGCGTGCTATTTTCGTGATATTTATTTTAGTTCTTTATCTTTTAATATTTTATCTTGTATGTATCGTTAGCTTTTAGAAATGTTTGAATGGTGCACTGACTGGCTGACATTTTTAAATTTCGTTGTACATGGTTCATGTTACATACTCTCTAGAATTTAGGAGATTGAGAGGGGATCTTATAGAAACTTACAAAATTCTTAAGGGGTTGGACAGGCTAGATGCAGGAAGATTGTTCCCGATGTTAGGGAAGTCCAGGACAAGGGGTCACAGCTTAAGGATAAAGGGGAAATCCTTTAAAACCGAGATGAGAAGAACTTTTTTCACACAGAGAGTGGTGAATCTCTGGAACTCTTTGCCACAGAGGGTAGTTGAGGCCAGTTTCATTGGCTATATTTAAGAGGGAGTTAGATGTGGCCCTTGTGGCTAAGGGGATCTAGGTTCTATTCTATTCTATGGCTAGCACCTAATTTCTATGTTTCTAATGACAATAAAGAAACTATTCTATTCTAGCTAGTTTGTTTGCAATCTCTACGGATTCTAATTGCTATTGTGTTTATTGCATAGCAGGCTTTCATGAGGGACAACTATTGCGATGGAATTAACAACCGAGCCTACTGCAGTTATGATGGAGGGGATTGCTGTGCTTCTACAGTCCTCACTAAAAAGGTTAGGATCCTTTAAAATTGCTTCATTAAAATATATCTTCGCCCATGTTTGAACAGCAGTGTGCTTGCGCGTTGTGTCCTGTGTTATCTCTGGAGACCAAAGGTGGTTTCCTTTTGTATTTAGGTTAAAGATACGGCACGGAAACAGGCCCCTCAGCCCACCGAGTCCGCACCGACCAGCGATCCCCGCTCACTAAGTCCATCCTACACTAGGGACAGCTTTTTTTTCTCCACAATTATACCAAGCCAATTAACCTACACACCTGTACGCCTTTGGAGTGTGGGAGGAGACCGGAGAGCCCGGAGAGAACCCACCTGGTCACAGGGAGTAATGTACAAACTCTGTACAGACAAGCATACTGCAGTCAGGATCGAACCCGGGTCTCTGGCGCTGTAATTGCTGTAAGGCAGCCACTCTACCGCTGCGCCACCGTGCTGCCCATGTGTAGGTGAGATAGCGTAGACCTAGTGTGATCGGGTGATCGCTGGTCGGCGAGGACTCGGTGGGCCGAAGAGCCTGTTTCCATGCTGTATCCCTAAACTAAAACTAAACTAAAGATATTAATGACTGGCCAATGGTGATATTTCACAGCTTGGTCAAATGTCCTCCTTAAAATGTTATTGATACAGGTAAGAAATTGATGGGTGTCTCACCAGGGCAAGTATGTGTGTGTTAAAGCATCCTTTGAGCAATGACAAGGATCTACAGGAACTTGGAGAGAAATACAAGCCAACTTCTATAATGTGTTATCGAGCTCCCATGAGATAAGTGGGCCATTAAAGTTTTGTAGACACTGTATGTAGTACAGAAGCATCATAATTTTTTCTGCTCTGGTTTTGGATCTCTCCCTCTTTTCTCTCTCTCTCTCTCTCCTTCCTCCTACACGCAATGGCCTTCCCCCACCCACATTCACATCTTGAAAGTTGGAACTTTGCAGTTATTCCACAAAAATGCCGGTCTCGTCATTCCCAATCCAACAGATCTTGCAGAATTCCCACACGGGAAAGTACGCAGCGTATGATCAGGTGCAGCTCAATAAATAGAGATGAGCAGATTCTTGGAAGGAGGGCCAACTCTGAATGAAATAAGTGAATAAGTTTATTGGCCAAGTATTCACATACAAGGAATTTGCCTTGGTGCTCCGCAAGCAAGTGACAACATGACAAACAGTGACAGTTACGAATGACACATAAAACATTAAACATTAATAATAAAACATCAACTCTGGTAAAGAAAGCATTCTGTTTTACCAATGACATAGCCACAAAAAGCAGGTGCAACTCAGCGCGGGGCAGGCAGCATCTCTGGAGAGAAGGGATTGGTGACGTTTCAGGTCGAGACCCTTCTTCAGACTGAGAGTCAGGGAAGAGGGCGTCCAGAGTTATGGAAGGTTACACACGGCATGGAAGGTGTGAAAAGGACAGATCAAAGGAAATATTCAATGGTTCATTGTTGGCTGAGGGGAAGGTGACAACAAGGTGTACAAATAATATTAATCAGGAGGGCAGTGAAACTAGCAGGAGATCTAGGTTGGGGGTGGGGCAGAGAGAGTGGAAAGCAAGGGTTACTTGAATTTAGAGAAATCAATATTCAGACCGCCGGGTTGTATGTTGTCTGCTGTTCCCCATTATCTGAATGCAGTGCAGGTGGCTTGTAGGTAGCACAGTAACACTGAACTTGAGATGTGGCACCAGGTTTGGTGGTAGGGAGGTAACTGGAATGGAATGACGTGGCCATCAGACCTGTTCCTCAGCGAGGAGAGATGGGAAAAGCACGTGGCCAATGCAAAGAACTCTCTGTGATTGCAACAACATTGGCATCACCTTGTGTATAAAGTCAGATTAATGGAGGAATTAAATGGTTTGGTGGCAAACATTTCTGTCCCAAAGTGGTGACGTTAAGAAGGCATGGAGTATGCTTGCCTTCAGAGGCTGAGGCAATGAGTAGAAGCGTTGGGGCGCCATGCTGCCGTTGAACAAAACATTGGTTGGACTGTACTTGGAGTTGATGAACCGAATGGGCAAAGCTCAGAGCGCAATGAATGGAACATAAAAATACCGAATGTACATCTCACCCCAACCCACCGTCTGTACAACAGGAGAGGTGGATAAAAAGTCAAGACTTTTGCATGATTTTAATTACAGTGTCTTCATCATAGCACAAACGCCATCAAATGAATGAAATGAATGAATAAGTTTATTGGCCAAGTATTCACATACAAGGAATTTGCCTTGGTGCTCCGCAGGCAGACGCCATCAAATTCATTAACAAAAGTGCACGTTCTTGCTCTGGAATTGTGCAGAATGGGATCTTGCCGATACCGGGCAATAAAATACGTTTTGCTGGCATCATCTGCCCAAAACGCCTGGAGAATTTCATGCTTTACCTCATCAAGGGGAGTGGAACTGTTCTCGTCTCCATAATTTGACAAGCCAGGCTTCACACAAGTACCTCATCTGGAAGTGATGCCCACCATCGATGTATTAATGCCAGTTCCCCAGAGTATTGGCAGTAGAATGTCAATCTGCAACGAGGCTTATAGCAGAGCAGCTTGTTCTGTTAGAGCTAACAATGGCTTCAACAAGTCAAGCTGACACTCAGCAATAAGGTCGGCAATATCCATACAGAGTGCAGTATTAAAGAAAGTGAAATGTGCGGAAAATCAATTGTGGAAGTGTCTATTGCTTCTAGACGAGGTTTCTAGGATATTAACCCTTTACTGAACAAAATAATAAAATAAGGAAGATAGACACGAATGATGTCAACGTAACAGATTTAGCAAAGGCATGATCTGACATAGAGATGGAATGAGGCTTTCATATCTAGACCCAGAATTAGAATCTAGAGCATTTAACGGCCTGTCCCACTTGCCGATTTTTTCGGAGATTGCCGGTGTCATATCAATGTCGCCAAAAGATTTTGAACATTTCAAAATCCAGCGGCAACAAAAAAATGTTGGGAATGTTGAAAAAACACCGCGTGTCAAAATGTCATCACGCTGCGTCATGCCGCAAATTTTTGGGTGACCTGATACGTCAATGATGCCGGCAGTCGCTGAAAAAATTGCCAAGTGCGACAGGCCCTTTACACTCCGGAATGCGACAGCGCTATACTATGATAATGTTTTCCACAAAAGCTTTACCGCCAATGTCGGCATTAGAACTTTGGTCCAATGCATCCAATAATGGAGAAGAAAAGTTTGTGCTCAAGGCACTAAAATGAACTTACCATCAAATCGCACAAAATAAGTTCTCCATTTGATGGTGAGGATGAGAGTGAATCAGATTAAAATATATGGCCAATAGTAATTAAGAGGGAACTGCAGATGCTGGAGAATCGAAGGTTACACAAAAAAGCTGGAGAAACTCAGCGGGTGCAGCAGCATCTATGGAGCGAACAAATAGGCAACGTTTCGGGCCGAAACGCTTCTTCTGAAGAAGGGTTTCGGGCCGAAACGTTGCCTATTTCCTTCGCTCCATAAATGCTGCTGCAGCCGCTGAGTTTCTCCAGCTTTTTTGTGTAACCATGGCCAATAGTAATGTCTGGCAGCGGACCAAAGCCAAGCCATCTCATATACAGTATATGATAAATCTGCTTCCTTCTTCTCAGATGCTGCCTTGACCTCTGACTATTTCCAGTTTCAAACTACTTCCAAATTCTTCTTCTTCTTCTTCTTGAGTATGGCGTACACAGCCTAAAGTCGTAGGACAACTTGTTCTATTTGATCTTATTTGACTGTGAACGCTAGGTTGATTGCATTCGCCGAAACAGGGCGGACCACATGAAGGTTGCAATCTTCCACCCCACTTCCAAATTCCAGAACCTGCAACATATTGCTGTTGTAAGCAAGATGTTGCAATGTGGTCTCACTTGCTTATGAACCTTAACAAGGCATAAGCTAGTGAGAAAGCCAGTGTATTCATTGCTCTTTATCTCTCTACATCACCATCCATATCTCTTGTTTCCCTTATCCCTAACCAGTCTGAAGAAGGTTCTTGACCCAAAACGTCACCCATTCCTTCCCTCCAGAGATGCTGCCTGTGCACCTGCCACAGTTCCTTCCCACACAGTCATATCTGATCGTTTGATCTGATCCATTTCAGATGCTAGAATGCACATCTTTAAAAGGGACAGTGTTAGTGGGTGACAACTATTACCTTGCTGCAGATAGAAGACTATTTGTTGTGGCATGAAGTGATAAGCTCTGTAATGAGATGCAATTTCGGGCACTGTAAAAATAAATGGAATCTCAAATTGTTCAACTGGGCCAATTTTAACTGCTCCAGGATTGCAATCAATTGCTTTGGCAGGGTGAAAAGCCGAGTAAAAAAATTGTTTCTGCTTTTCAAAAACCTGGCAATTAATTGGTGTTAATTTTTCTAGCTTAGTTTAGTTTAGAGATACTGCGCGGGAACAGACCCTTCGACCCACCGAGTCTGCACCGACAGCAATCCCCGCACACTGACACCACCCTACACGCACTTAAATACCAAGCCAATTAACCTACAAACCTGCACGTCTTTGGAGTGTGGGAGGAAACTGGAGTGAAATTGGAGAGAACCCACGCAGGTCACTGGGAGAACGCACAAACTCCGTACAGACAGCACCCGTAGTCGGGATCGAACCCGGGACCTCTGGGTGTTCTGAATGTCCAAAATCAACTGGCGTGGATTGTGGATCTTCAAAAAAAAAAGCAACAAATGTGCTTGCATTAAACATTTTTCATGAGTAAACACTGTCCTACTGACTTCCCCTGAAAGCCTCCCTTATGTCTCTCCGAGTGTTGGCTCTGACAGGCTGTTTCTAAACGCCCCTTGAATTACAGGAGTGGAACACAGCTGTGGCCCTGTGGATCAGTGTTGCTCCCAACACATGTTTACACAGCTCGCTAAGCTGAATGTATTACGTGCACTGTATTGCAGCCCAGAGCTATACCAGGGAATAGAGTATGGACACAAAAAGGAGTTTTATCACAGTGGAAGCAAGCAAATATTCTTACCAGAAGATTATCGTTCCACCCGGTT
The DNA here is from genome assembly GCF_028641065.1 of Leucoraja erinaceus. Lineage (NCBI taxonomy): Eukaryota > Metazoa > Chordata > Chondrichthyes > Rajiformes > Rajidae > Leucoraja > Leucoraja erinaceus. The sequence continues at coordinate 23,188,212 of NC_073407.1, forward strand.
GCTCCCTTGAAAAAAGTTGTGCTTGCAATAGTGAACATGCGTACATTTTCTTAGAGCACGATATTTTTGAAAGGTTGAGTTTACTGTTCTCTCAGGAATGTTTTGTGGTGCTACCTTTCCGTACAAAAAATATAATGGACTCCTGTTTCCTATCACTTAACATTTACAAATCCATTCCTGAAGTCCTCCACTAGCTGTTCACGAGAAGAATGCTTTTGCATTTACATTTCCTATTGAAGATTAAACATGTTTCGTCCTCTTGTTTACAGGAGTGAGAAGCCAGTGGGAGGGTAGACAACATCTTTTCTGTAGGAAGGAACTGCAGATGCTGGTTTAAACTGAGGATAGACACAAATTGCTGGAGTAACACAGCGGGACATGCAGCGTCTCTGGAGAGAAGGAATGCATGACGTTTCGGGTTGAGACCCTTCTTTGGACTGGTCCAGTCTGATGAAGGGTCTCGACCCGGAACGTCACCCATTCCTTCTCTCCAGAGATGCTGCCTGTCCTGCTGAGTACCTCCAGCCTTTTGTGCCTATCATCTCTTCTTTTCTTGCGAGTGGCCTCATAGATTTTTTGCAGTCTTCCTCCCTTACACTTCTGTATTAGGAACCAAAACAGAACACAATACTCCAGATGCAAAGGGAATATATATTTAGATATTACGTTAGTTTATTGTCACGTGTACCGAGGTACAGGGAAAAGCTTTTGTTGTGTGCTATCCAGCCAGCAGAAAGACAATACATGATTACATTCGAGCCATTTACAGTGTATAGATACATGATAAGTGGTGAATCTGTGGAATTCGTTGATATAGATGGCTGTGGAGGCCAAGTCGGTAGATATTTTTAAGACAGAGATATATTCCTGAGTAGTACCGGTGTCGGGGGGATGATGGGGAGAAGGCAGGAGAATGGGGTTAAGAGGGAGAGATAGATCAGCCATGATTGAACGGCGGAGTGGACTTGATGGGCTAAATGGCCTAATTCTGCTCCTATCACTTATACGATACAACTTCAGCTACTTGGAATTATAGATCATATCCTTAATTATTTAAGTTTTTCTTTGCTTTCTTTCATATCTGAGAGTAACAAGGTGATAATATACGGAACTACAAACAAATGCTAATCTCCAGCCAGCATCTATCTCATCCTCCTTGCCAGTTAGAATCGTACACACTTTGGGACAATTTACAATATTTTACCAAAACCCATTAGCTTGCACAACTTTGGAATGTGGGAGGAAACCAGAGAACCCGGGGGAAAGCCCACACATGTCACAGGGAGAACGTACAAACTCCGTACCGACAGCACCCGTGGTCAGGATCGAACCTGAGTCTCTGGCGCTGTAAAGCAGCCACTCTACCGCTGTGCTGCCCTGTTGATGACAATTTAAACTGAACACCCGCCTGCACATGTACATCCATCCTTGTTTATGTCTGTCTAAATTGCCTCTTAAACTTTGCTATCATTTATACCATCTTCAACATTCCTATTCTTGAATTCCAAGTATCATTTTTCTCCCAGTGGACAAGTTTCTTTAAATGCCTGTAGATTACTTGCAGATTAAAATCATTAACAAATTTAGCATCAATGGCAAGGCAAGATAGATCGACAACTGCCCGAATTAAGTTCATGACGACTGCTGAACCAACTTAAGTCTGACTACTAACTTACAACAACCTAAGTGCCTTCCAACACGCTTCATCATAGTTTGTTCCTGCTGTTCAGCCGGACACATCATAACGTGGCATTTACTCCGTGACCAAGCAACTTGAGCAAAGACATTGAATTTAGTTTAGTTTAGTTCACGGAAACCGAGTCCGCGCCGACCAGCGATCGCCCCGTACAAACCCGGGACAATTTAGCATTTTACAGAAAGCCAATTAACCTCCAAACCTGCACGTCTTTGGTGTTTGAGGGGAGAAATTACAAACCCCGTACGGACAAGCACCCGTGGTCAGGATTTAACCCGGGTCTTTGGTGCTGTAAGGCAGCAACTCTACTGCTGCACCACCCAGGGGCAGATTAACCATTAAGCAGACTAAGCACGTGCGTAGGGCACCAGGGCCAAAGGGGGCACCACAAAGTTGGGAAAAGGGTGAAAAGAAAAAAAACCAAACGAAGATTTGTAAAAAAAATTGATAAAACTAGTGCAAATTGATCATAATGTTCTGTTTCTTGATTATGGTGCACCGTAGGGTTATCTTCCCAGGTGTACCACAAGGTCAACAACTAAAATGGACTGGGTCAGTGTGGAAAGGAGGGGGGGCACCAAGATTGGTCAGTGCTTAGGGCACCAGTGAGCCTAAATCCGCCCCTGGCACCACCATGCCGTATAACTCTGATATCAAAATATTAAAAAGGTTCACTGCCTTGCCCTGGCCTCTAAGCTTCTCCATGGAAACTGCCCCATTCGTTATTTCAAATCTACCCCCAACTTTCCAAGTCAACCCTTGTTCAATTCTTCATCAATGATTAAAAAAACAATCACACTAAGATAGACTCCACTGATACAACTTCATTTTTTTTTAGTAAAACATCAACTAAACGTTAGGTGAAGGACACACAGGGTCTGAAGGAATCATCTCCAGCCTTGCGCCCATCTCTTCCTTCTCTGAGACCAGTTAGCTGCTTGTCACACTCTTTTCCAGTTTACTTCTAGAGAAAGAATTGCAGATGCTGGTTGATACCGAAGATAGACACAAAATGCTGGAGTAACTCAGTGGGTCAGGAAGCATCTATGGAGAAAAGGAATAGGTGATGTTTCAGATCGGAACCCTTCTTCAGGCTGATAGACGGAGGTGGGGGGGGGGGACTGGAAAACTGGTCCCACCACCCTCCACCTCTATCTTTCAGTCTGAAGAAGGATTCTGACATGAAACATCACCTATTCCTTTTCACCAGAGATGGTCTACTTCTAGAGCATGCTCCTTAAGCCATTATGCTTCTCCTGAATTCGCATCCTATGATCAACTAATTTCTTTATTAATGTTCTGAAGAAGGGTAGGATAGGGTGGTATTTTGCTTCTTTTGGACATAGAATTATATAGCACAGAAACTGGACCTTCAGCCCATCATGTCCATACCGACCATCAAGTACCTATCCTGACTAATCATATTTAGCTTGGCCCATAGTCCTCCAGAACTAAGTAATTCAGCTAGTCATCCAGATACCATGTAAATGCTGTGGGAGTCCCATCAACCAAATTTGGGGGTGAAAACGTTTCTTCTTAGGTCCCCTCTAAACCTCTTGCACCTTACCCTTCTTTTAATTGTTACACCTTGTCAACCCTTATTCAACACAGTACATGATGAGATGCAACAAAGCGATGGAAATGCAAGCTATGTAAAACATAGTGAGTAATGCTGTTGAACGAGGTATTTGGGGAATTCAGCTAAAACTGGCAAAGCGGGCCCAGGTTTAACATTGGTAGCGGTAGAGTTGCTGCCTTACACAGTCAGGGACTCGAGTTCGATCCCGACTGCGGATGCTGTCTGTACAGAGTTTGCACGTTCTCCCCGTGACCTGCGAGGCTTTTCTCCAAGATCTCCAAATACGTGCAGGCTTGTAGGTTAATTGGCTTCGGTAAAATTGTAAATTGTCCCCAGTGTGTAGAATAGTGCTCGTGTACGGGGGGATCGCTGGTTGGCGCGGACTTGATGGGCCGAAGGGCCTGTTTCTGCACTGTATCTCTAAAGTCTAAAGTAAAATCTCCTTCAAAAGGCAGCAAGCATCTCAGAGTGAAGTTCTCCCTCGAAACCTCTCTGGATTAAACAGCACCAACATTTAAGTGCTCAAATTCTGGAGGTATAACCAGAGCCAATAGATTAATTACTGCCGGTTTACCAATTCCCAAATTGAAGCCCATTAAAAGAAAATTTTTAATCGAGTGGGTAAATAGGTTTTCTGAGTGATTCGAGTATAGTATCACAGCAAGAGATAAAGGAATCAACAGTCATGTCAGATAGACACAGAGAGCTGGAGTAACTCAGCGGGACAGGCAGCATTTCTGGGGAGAAGGAATGGGTGACGTTTCGGGTCAGACGCCTGTCAATGAAAAAACCGTGGCCATGTAAAGTCTGATGGAATTCAACGTTATTGTTTTTGTTTTATTTATCAAACTTTGAACACGTTATTTTAATCTTCCGCGGAAGATTTATGGTAGCGGCCACATGACTATTTATGAGCTGTGTTAGAAAATATCCCGAGCTCCGGGCAGCAAAGAGAAATTTATAACGGCGGGTGATAAAACTGTTGAAGTCAACTGGAGCGGAAAAGTCGAGGGTCTCCACACAACATTTGACAATATCAAAGGTTCTGAACTTCCATCCAGGCATACAGGATCTGTCTGCTTTTTACGCTTCCTCCACAGTTCGTATTAATCAGCCAGTGTAGACATTAAAATGCAAAGACCTCAGAATCTCGCTTCAAGTTTTTTCGAATGTTCTTTTCACATTTTTAAGGGAATGGAGTAAAAACAGAGAAAACTATTAATTTAACAGCACCAATTTTATATTGTAATTAGCTTCCCAAAATATCATTCCAAACTGCTTATTTGCAACTGCATCTATTCAGTTGGTTAGGCCTTACCTAGTTTAGCAACGCAGGCATTTTGATTTTAGTTTAGTTTAGAGATACAGCGCGGACACAGGCCCTTCTGCCCAACGGGTCCGCTCGGACCAGCGATCCCCGGCACACCATCTTGCACATTAGCCCGTCAGCACTATCCTACACACACTAGGGACAATTTACAACTTTTGATCAAAGCTAAATTAACCTACAAACCTGTATGAGTTTGGAGTGTGGGACGAAACCGGAGCACCAGGGAAAACTCACAGGGCTCACATGGAGAACGTACAGACTCCGTATAGACAGCACCTGTAGCCTGGATCGAACCCGGGTCTCTGGCACTGTAAGGCATCAAATCTACCGCTGCGCCACCGTGCCACCCATACCGGATTTAAGTTGTTCATCTCTTTCAAATGTAAAACAAGGTTAATATTCTTAACATTACATAATAAGCCCTGCAAATGCTGCTTTGAAGCTTTTACCATTAACGTGACTTACCATAGTCTTGTTATTAGGCCCTTCCGCCCACCGAGTCCCGCTAATCACCCGCACACTAGCACTATCCCGCATACAATTCACAATTTTTACCAAAGCCAATGAATCTATAAACCTGCACATCTGTCAAATTTTTTTAATTTTTTTTTTTAATTTATTATTATTATTATTATTTTTTATTTTTTTATTTTTTTTTTATTTTTATGATACTGCCTGTAAGGGAAATTTATTTTGTTGTCTCAAATTGAGACAATGACAATAAATTTGAATACAATACAATACAATACAAATGTGGGAGGAACCCGGAGAAAACACATGCTGTCACAGGCAGAACTTGCAAACTCCACACAGACTTGATCCCGGCTCTCTGGTGCTGTGAGGCAGCAACTCTACCGCTGTGCCACTGTGCCACTGTGCCAACCAAAATAACTTTTGTCCTTTCCATGCCATTTCCAATCGTAAAGGTCTCCACTCCTGCCCTCTTTATAAAACATAGAACAATACAGCAATCCAGATTCAGGGACAGTTGTTATCAGGCAATGTAACTATCCTCCCACAACTAGAGAGCAGTCCTGAACTACAATCTACATCATTGGGGACCCTCAGATTATCGGACTTTACTGTCTTTACCTTGAACTAAAGGTTATTCCCTTATCATCGTAGACAAAAATGCTGGAGAAACTCAGCGGGTGAGGCAGCATCTATAGAGCGAAGGAATAGGTGACGTTTCGGGTCTCGACCCGAAACGTCACCTATTCCTTCGCTCCATAGATGCTGCCTCACCCGCTGAGTTTCTTCAGCATTTTTGTCTACCTTCGATTTTTCCAGCATCTGCAGTTCTTTCTTAAACATTTCCTTGTCATGTATCTGTACACTGTGGATGGCTCGATTGTAATCATGTATAGTCTTTCCGCTGACTGGTTAGCGCACACACAACAAAAGCTTCCCACTGTACCTCGGTACACGTGACAATAAACAAACACTGAACTGAATTGAAATACTTTGCACTCAAAGCAATCCATAGATGTATAAGGCAGGTACAGGATACTGAGTTGGATAAGGCAGGTACAAGATACTGAGTTGGATGATCAGCCATGATCATATTGAATGGCGGTGCAGGCTCGAAGGGCCGAATGGCCTACTCCTGCACCTAATTTCTATGTTTCTATGCATTCTCTGTAACATACATTCTCTCTCAGTCCCATCAAAGTCTTTTCTGATTCTCCCACCAACATGACGACAGGCATGAGGGGCAATCTACAGTGGCTAATTAACCTGGGACCTTAGTGATGTGCAAGCAAGCCAGAGCATGTGGCGAAAACATAAGCAGTGACAGACAGAACCTACTCCACCAGGCTCCAGTCTTTCCGTTGGCTGGTTAGCACACAACAAATGCTTTTCACTGTACCATGGTCCACGCACACATTCCTTCAGGAAGGAGATGAGGAGGAATTTCTTTCGTCAGTGGGTGGTGAATCTGTGGAGTTCCTTGCCACAGAAGGCTGTGGAGGCCAAGTCAATGGATATTTTGAAGGCGTAGATGGATAGATTCTTGATTAGTGCGGGTGTCAGGGGTTATGGGGAGAAGGCAGGCGAATGGGGCTAGGAGGGAGAGATAGATCAGCCATGATCCACATGGTCACTGAGGGAATGTACAAACTCCATACAGACAGCACCCGTAGTCAGGATCGAACATTGGTCTCTGGCAATGTGCAGTGGCAACTTATGTTCAACCCTATGTTCTGGGACTCCAAACCATGACCTTCTCGCTGAGAGAGTTAGGCATTCTCAATGAACCAAACCAGGGCGTCCACTTCACCTCACCTCCATTGTTGCGTGTAAAATGAGAATTATAGTTCTAACTTCACCATTTTTAGCTTACTCTGAAAAGCATTGAGAAGAAACCTTAAGGGCAATGTGCATGTTTGTAATTCCAGCAGAAATGCTACAAAAAGTCATTTTTCCAGATGTTAGGAGAGTAAACATGAAGTTTTTGAATGTCACAAAAAAAGTTTTTAGGGCTTGGCAATGGATCTGTGCTCCCTTAAGATCCATTTGCATTCTACAAAGTTTCTTACAAGGGATTTGATAACAAAGATTGCCAAACCACTAATGATTGGGTTAAAAATGAAGCGATTCAAATACTGAGTAAATAAGTATAATTGACCTCCGAGTTCTCTTCCTTTTTAATATTCTGGCTGGAGTTGGAAACGTTCGGTCCAATGATAAAAGCAGATCGGCAGATAGTTGGCGTGGTGGTAGGAAGCGTCTGATGTTTCTGATTTATCCTAGATGACCACTTTACCCTCTCGGAGAATGTGTAATGGGTGATAGGGTTTTGAAATATGTGTGTGGGTGTGTGGGTGTGTGGTGTGTGTGTGTGTGTGTGTGTGTGTGTGTGTGTGTGTGTGTGTGTGTGTGTGTGTGTGTGTGTGTGTGTGTGTGTGTGTGTGTGTGTGTGTGTGTGTGTGTGTGTGTGTGTGTGTGTGTGTGTGTGTGTGTGTTTGAAGATCTACACATCCTTCCTGCCAGAGGAGCGCCCCCTGTCTACTGCACGCTATAGTGCAAAGAGGATTGACCTCAGATCCACCTATGAGTTGACATTGGGTCCATGAATGAGAGAGCCTTTAGCAAGGCCATGTTACAAGATACAAGATAAGGGGTGGTCATTTAAAATTGTGGTCCATGAGAATTTCTTCTCTCAGGGGGTGATGTATCTCTAGAAATGTCACCCCTAGAGGCTAAGTGGCCATCTCTTTTTTTAGCTTAGTTTTCAATGTGGTTTAGAGATACGGCACGGAAACAGGCCCTTCGGCCCACCCAGTCCACACCGACAATCGATCCCCGCACAGTAGCACTACCCTACACACACTAGGGACAATTTTACATTTATACCGAGCCAATTAAGCTACAAACCTGTCGGCCTTTGGTGTGCGGGAGGAAACTGGACTTCCCGGAGAAAACCCACGCAGTTCATAGAAACATAGAAATTAGGTGCAGGAGTAGGCCATTCGGCCCTTCGAGCCTGCACCGCCATTCAATATGAACATGGCTAATCATCCAACTCAGTATCCCGTACCTGCCTTCTCTCCATACCCCTTGATCCCCTTAGCCACAAGGGCCACATCTAACTCCCTCTTAAATATAGCCAATGAACTGGCCTCAACTACCTTCTGTGGCAGAGAGTTCCAGAGATTCACCACTCTCTGTGTGAAAAAAATTCTCCTCATCTCGGTTTTAAAGGATTTCCCCCTTAACCTTAAGCTGTGACCCCTTGTCTTGGACTTCCCCAACATCGGGAACAATCTTCCTGCATCTAGCCTGTCCAACCCCTTAAGAATTTTGTAAGCTTCTATAAGATCCCCTCTCAATCTCCTAAATTCTAGAGAGTATAAACCAAGTCTATCCAGTCTTTCTTCATAAGACAGTCCTGACATCCCAGGAATCAGTCTGGTGAACCTTCTCTGCACTCCCTCTATGGCAATAATGTCCTTCCTCAGTTCACAGGGAGAACGTACAAACTGCGTACAGAACTACTGCACTGGTATTCAGGATCGAACCCGGGTCTCCGGCGCTGAAAGGCAGCAACTCGACCGCTGCGCCACCGTGCCGCACATTCTTGCATTCATGAAGGCCCATTGATGGGGCAAGTAGTAAACTTGTTGCAAGTAGTAGAACTTGTTCTTATATTGCGTGTGGTAAACATGTGGCATGAGAACATGTGTAAGAAGGAACTGCAGATGTTGGGAAATCGAGGGTAGACAAAAGTGCTGGAGAAACTCAGCGGGTGCAGCAGCATCTATGGAGCGAAGGAAATAGGCAACGTTTCGGCACGAAACGTTGCTTATTTCCTTCACTCCATAGATGCTGCTGCACCCGCTGAGTTTCCCCAGCTTTTTTGTCTACCTGGCATAAGAACATACTGTGTTTGGAATTTGGTTTTTGCATTTCACTTCCTCTGATTTCAATGGAAACACTTCCTTCCTTCATTTCCCACTTCTATTGAATATATTCATTTAACTTGCTTTCTCCAGCCTCACCATTACAATGTGACTTTGGCAGGCCCTTTGCTAGGGTTTTTCTTGTAATGTTAACCCATTTCTCAAAGGAATTTAGACTCTTTCTTCAAACGTTATGGGGAAAAACAGCAGCAAAAAGCAACTTAGTTGTAAAATGCAAAGTGCTGGAGTCACTCAGCAGGTCGGGCAGCATCTCTGGAGGACATGGATAGTCACCATTTCGGGTTCAGTTTTAGTTTAGTTTGTTGTCTGAGACACAGTGAAAAACGTTTGTTGCACGCCAACCAACCAGTCAGCGGAAAGACGGTACATGATTACAATCGATCCATTTACAGTGTATAGTTACATGATAAGGGAATAACGTTTAGTGCAAGGTAAAGCCAGTAAAGTCGAAACAAAGATAGTCCGAGGGTCACCAAAGAGATAGATAGTAGTTCAGCACCCCTCTCTGGTTGTGGTAGGATGATTCAGTTGCCTGAAAGCAGCTGGGAAGAAACTGTCCCTGAATCTGGAGGTGTGCGTTTTCACACTTCTATACCTTTTGCCTAATGGGAGAGGGGAGGAGAGGGAGTGGCCAGGGTGCAACTTGTCCTTGATTATGCTGTTGGCCTTGCTGAGGCAGCGTGAGGTATAAATGGAATCAATGGTTTGTGTGATGGTCTGGGCTGCGCCCACAATTTGTAGCAATTTCTTGCGGTCTTGGACGGAGCTGTTACCAAAACCAAACTGTGATACATCCTGATAAATGCCGGGTTGGCTTAGTAATCTTTAAGAAAAGAAACATATTTGGCAGAGAAAAAGCTAACTGTTTCCTGCTCGTCCTCCAACTTGGGACAAGTGGCAATGGAAGGAAAGCGAGGTATTGCGATTCCAATGAAAGATTCTACAGTGGCTATAAAATGTTTTGTTCAACCTCAGTATGAGACTATACTAGTTCCACAGCACCCGTCCACAGATCTAAAAACACAGATGAGCCAAACAATGAGGGTGTAAAGCACAGACACCTCAGATCAGATTGAATTGCTTGGACAAATGGTGGCACGGTGGAGCAGCGGTAGAGTTGCTGCCTTACGGCATTTACAGCGCCAGAGATCCAGATTCGATCCCGACTGCGTGCGCTGTCTGTACGGAGTTCCTACATTCTCACCGTGACCTGCGTGGGTTTTCTCCGAGATCTTCGGTTCCCTCCCACACTCCAAAGACGTACAGGTTTGTAAGTTAATTGGCTTGGTATAAATGTAATTTGTCCCTAGTGTGTGTAGGACAGTGTTAGTGTGCGGGGATCGCTGGTCGGTGCGGACTCGGCGGGCCGAAGTGCCGGTTTCCGCGCTGTATCTAAACTAAACTAAATTAAATGCCACAAGTTACAAACGATGGCGATTGCAGAAATTTTTAGATTTTTTTTCTATAAATATCACAGCAAAAGCCAAAATAATAACCTCAATTGGAACACTCACAGGGGTGATCGTGAAGGCAGATACGACAGTGGCATTTAAGAGGCTTTTGGACAGGCACACATAGACATGCAGGCAATGAAGGAAATGTATTGGAAGGAACTGCAGATGCCGGTTTACGCAAAGGTAGACACAAAATGTTTGGAGTACCAGGACGCATCTCTGGATAGAAGGAATGGGTGACGATTTGGATCAAGAGATCAAACAAGAGATCAAAAGGGATGAAGTATAATGTAGAATTTTCTATTAGCTCATGTGCAGACAGAGGTGAATAGTTAATCCAGATTTTTTATTTGGCACAAACATTGTAGGCTGAAGGTCCTGTTCCTGTGCTGTAGTGTTCGATGTTCTGACCTGACTGTATTGAAAATCCATTTTGCTTAAACATTTCCCCAAAAATAATTCACCTTTGACTTCAACAACATTCCGAGTATGTTAATAGGCTCAGAGGGGAAATGCAATATACTGACACAGATTGAAGGTTGTTGGGCAGTTCACAACCGAGTGGTGTGAATGTCGAACTTCAAGTCATCCTTGTATCCCCTCTCTTTCTGTCCCTCCCCCGCTCAAGTTGAACTAGTTTCCAAGTTGTCCTGTTGAGTCTCATTGTCTGTAACTCATTTTCATCTAGCCCATCGTTACTTGTTTGCACATCTTTCATTCATTTTGTTCTATATCTCGCTATATCACCGTCTATATCTCTCGTTTCCCTTTCCTTTGACTCTTGGTCAGAAGCAGGGTCTCGACCCGAAATGTCACCCTTTCTTTTTCTTCAGGGATGCTGCCTGACCCACTGAGCTACTCCAGCTTTTTGTGTCTATCTTGAAGTATATTGATTAGGGCAATCTTATATTCCTTATGCTCAAAGTGAAACAAGAGCATTAAGGGGCTCTCCTACTTGGGCGACCTAATTGGTGACTTTAGAATAGTTTAAAAATGTGACATGTTGAAGATTTCCTTCGACTATGTAGAAAACCTTTTTCCACCTCCTTCGACTATGTTGAAGATTAGCTTCAACTAGTTACGATTAACTTCGGGTAAATTGGACTCCGAATAGTGGAGAGTGAAGACGACGTTCTTCGACCTCCCTTCGACTAAGACTATCTCCGACTACCTTCGACTACTCTCGACTACCTACGACTAACATGCCGACCTACTACGACTACACATACGAGTAAAAAAAGTATTGATTTTTTCCATGGCGATCTTTTTTAAATCGCGGGCATTTTTCACCATGTTGAAAAATACACCGCAACCTAGCTGAGGCCTCGAGTATGCAGAGACCACTCTCGAACATGAAGGAGAGTTACAAAGACCTCCTACGACCTCTTGTCGACCATGCTGCGAGTATGAGTCGAGGGCAAACTCGCCAGAACTCGCGGATTAGGTCGCCCAAGTGGGACAGGCCCTTTAGAAGGGTCTGAGGAAGGGTCTTGAGCCGAAACGTCACCTACTCCTTCTCTCTAGAGATGATGCCTGTCCCACTGAGTTACTCCAGCGTTTTGTGTCTATCTTCGGTTTAAACCAGCATCCGCAGTTGCTTCCTGCATAAGAGTATTAGACAATAGTTAAGTTCATCATTTTTTAATTTCCACTCCTCCATGTAATTTGCAGACTATGGGCAGATTAAATGATGTTATTTTAATGTGGCTGACATTTAATTATAAACATGCAAATCGACTGATATCTGCTTCAGGAATTCGGAGGGTGCAAGCTTGAGGTCGGCGGCTTCCTGGAAATATCCCACAAGTGACCTCGAACAATTAGACACACACACGCACGCACGCACGCATGCAAACACTACACAAAGCATTTTCTCAGCACAAAACATCTCCTTCAGTCTCCCATTCTATCTCTACCATATGTGTCAAGCTGATCAGGCTGCAAGAGCTATTTTCTATTTGGAACAACAAAAAACTTATTAAAAAAAATTTCCAGCTGCTCTTCCTTCAAAGCCAAAATTCCTACTGGCAAGAAGATCGACACAAAATGCTGGAGCAACTCA